>NW_025744874.1:0-50000 GCF_021184085.1 Oncorhynchus gorbuscha
CATTTTCTTTTCAGCGTCCTGTGTTAGGAGAGAGTCTAACGTTGATCTAATGACTGATATTTCCTTTAATAGGGCAGGAGTGGGCGTTTTAATGTAGTCCTTCTCTTTAGTTCCTAATTCACCCTCTAACATTTTTTGCTTTTCCCGCTTTTTCCGTCTCTTAGTAGCTGTGTATGACATAATCAGACCCCTGGCATACGCTTTACAGGTCTCCCAAAAGGAGCGAGGGGTTATCTGTTGATTGAGAATTAATAGATAAAAATGCTTTAAACTCTGTTATAAAATACGATGTGAATGTATGGTCTTTAAGAATGGTTGTGTTCAACCTCCAATGTCTTGACCGATTGAATGCCCCGTTGAGTTTTATGTCCAGGATCACCTCAGCATGATCAGATATGACTATGCTTCCTATCCTAGCAGATAAAACAGACTGCAAAGACGTCTTGGGCATAAAAAAATAGTCTATTCTAGTCTGACATCCATGAGGTGCAGAGAAAAAAGTGAACTCTCTGTTGGAGGGATGGAAAGCTCTCCAGACATCCGCATACCCCAGATCATCACAAATAACTTTAAGTGACTTAGCTTGAGGAGAGAGTGAAGCTATACCGCTGGGAGACTTATCAATAAGGGGGTTCAACAAGCAGTTAAAATCTCCTCCAACCAATGCAGTGTCTGAGTTTAATTCTGAAAAGTCTAGAAATGCTTTAGTGGGGAAATCAGGGGGGTGAGCAGGGGGGAAGTAAATATTCATTATGGAAATGTTCTGCCCTTGTAAAGTACCATTAATTATAACAAAGCGACCAAATTTATCTTTCACACAATTCAAGACCTTAAGTGGTAAGTTATTTTTCACCAGAATTGCTACACCTCTACTTCTGGATGTAAATGATGAGAACACTTGAACACTTGGCCAAATCCTCTTTGTTGTAATTTCAGGTGCTCCTTATCATCCAAATGGGTTTCTTGTAACAGGGCAATATCAATATTTTCTTTTTTCAAAAAAGACAATACTTTCTTCCTCTTAATGGGGTTATGGCTCCCTCTAATGTTCCATGTACATACACGCAGTCTGTTATCTGCCATTGTATCTTGACCATTCAATATTCAGACTGGATCCTACTGTAAAAGCGGGGTGGTACCTTTTTCCATGTGTTGAACTCTCCTCCATCTCACTGAGCATAAACAAAAAATATGAACCCTGAACTCAAACTATACTGAACCCAAAAATTAAACATGTAAAAATCCAAAAGGTTTTTTTTCCCACTAGCTAACATACAGGGGATTTCAACTCTACAATGTAGACTCTTAAGTCCGCATTGCCGCTCAATAGCCTCATCCTTTATATATATGGAAAATAAAATCAATAGAAGAAGATTGAGGCTCTTCCACCTAAAACCAAGCCTGGGCACCAATATGGATTCACACATATCTCAGCCTGAGCTATAGCGGCTACTTTAGCAAGAAAAATAATAAAGATACGAATATTACTGAGCCGGAGTACGTGAGGACTCACACCACTGTTTCATGATCAGATTCAACCAAAAATAAGCAAAGTTATTAAATGCTGTGGAGGTGCAGCTTAGAGTTATTTACCCGAGAGAGTCAATAAACGCAGCAGCCTCTTCAGGTGTGTAGAGCTTTTTAGGTGATCCGTTGACCTTAATCTTCAATGTGGCCGGGTACAACAGTGCGTAGTCCATCTTCATTCTCCTGAGTCGAGCCTTCGCCTCATCAAACGCTTTGCGTCTTCGTACAACCGCTGTGGAGTAATCATTGAAGAATGAGACCTTTGGACCTTTATGTTGACTACCAACAGAGCCGATGTTTCTAGCCGCATCCATGACGCGCTGCTTGTCGGTGAAGTTGTGGAACTTTATAACCACCGGCCGTGGGCACTGATTGGGGCCCGGTATCGGTGCTTGAGAGCGATGGGCTCTGTCCAGCTTCACACGACCAGCCTTAGTGTCCATTTGTAGGTAGCCAGGGATCCATTCCTCAAAGAATTTTACTGAACGTGTCCCTTCAGAATTTTCCGGGAGTCCCACAACACGAATATTGCACCTGCGTCCTCGATTATCCAAGTCGTCAATGTGCTCCGCCATTTCGCTCACCTGTTTCTCAAGTGCTTTTATCTTAGCGTCCATAGATGTAGTTGAAGTTTCCACTGCAGCAATTCTTCCTTCCGCCTCAACAACACGTTTCACAACACTCTGTATTTCAGCTGAATGGCTTGCTATTGCTTCCAAGACCGTTCTTATCTTAGCATCGATCACTTTAGTAATGTTATCAGTCATCTTTTGAATTATCAGGTCCATTGTGCCTGGGTCCGCAATGGTGTTAGCTTTGCTAACGTTAGCTAGCTCCTCGTGCATATGCACAGGGGTGGTGGTTTTGGTCGACTTCTTAGTAGTTCTATTGGGCATGTTGTCGGAGATTTTTGCGAAATAGTTGTCAAGACTCATTATATGGTAACTTATTTAGCCAATTCTACCACTTTTTCAAGCTAGGAGATTAATGTAAGAATATAAATTTACGAATGCCACGAGAGCTCGCTGAAACACCGTGTTCTCTCTACGGCGCCATTTTGTTCCCCCAGAGAGGACTACTTAGACAGAAACATGTAGAAATTCGGGGGAAGGGAAAGGAGTAGATAATGAAGGGTTTGGAAGAGAGACAAAGTGGTGTGTGTGTGTACGATTTGGGAAGAGAGTAGGTGGCCTACAGACAGAGCTCACGAAGGGGGGACAATAAGGGAGTGGCGCAGTGGATAGGGGGAGATATGTACATGATGGACACATGGTCATAGACACAGGGTCATCCATGGAGCGAGAGCCAATGAGGTAAACTGAGGTAGACTGAGGGGAGAGATGGGAGTGAGATGGGGGGAAAAGGTAACTGTGAGGGGGGGCAGAGCCAGCTGCATGGGCCCTTTCCAACCAGGGTTTTTATGAGCTCAGGTGTGCCTCTCTTAAGGTTCTTTACAGGTCTGAAGATGCATTTAATGAGTCTGGCTGCCCACCGTCTCCCCATTTGGGGGTGAGGAGGAGGGGGTGGGGAGGTAAAGGTTCTGGGAGATAGAACATAAAGTGTGCAGTGTCATTGCAAAATGGGCCAAAAATATCAAAAGGAAAGAAAATTATGGATACCTCAATAGATGTGGTCATAGCCTCTGTACTAAACTGTGCATAGCTCAACAAGTCATTGACTTACCACGTGGATAATACTCTTCAGTCTTCTTGTTTAATAAAGTAATGAATATAATGTTATAATGTTACTGTGGCCAAGTCACTCGGGACTTTCACTAAGATTTATTTAGAGCAGATTGTACAAACGGAGATTCATTTTGATCTGTTACTAGTGAGAATGTGTGTTTGTGTGACAGTGTCTAGACTTGACAGTTTTTGTATTTTGATCATGTAATTCTGAACACGTCATGCATCTGCACCTACATTTAATGTGTCGACCGTGTCCACATTTTGACCGGAAGGATTCCCTTTTTCCGAGCTATATTCATTTTTTGTTATTTTACCTTTAACCTAGGCAAGTCAGTTAAGAAGAAATTCTCATTTACAATAACAGCCTACCAGGGAACAGTGGGTTAACTACCTTGTTCAGAACAAAGCATTTTTACCTTGTCAGCTTGGGGATTCAATCCAGCAACACTTCGGTTACTTACCACTAGGCTACTTGCCGCCCCAAATGCCTTTATGCATTCTGCAAACAGTGTAACAGGCTAAGTCTGATGATAACACAACAACTTGATGGCAGTAGCCAACTACTATAGTGTAGCTAACTAACCAGCTAACCTCTGTAACTAGCCAGTAAGCTAGTTAGCAAAGCTAAAGGGATTGCAAACAGTTTAGCATAACCCTAACAAATGTTTTCTAAATAAGCTAGCTGGCTAGCATTTATGAAGTCACCAACCACTTTCTTCACACACTAGGAATGTATTTCAATGTGAAAAAAAGAATGAAAAAATGAAATTAAAAAAGGTGCCTCTCGCTCCCTTGTGGGCGGAGTGCTGTGGGCAGAGTGCTGATGATGTCACCTATATATATGCACTTATGGTAGCTTGATTGCATCCAGACTGAAGAGAAATCTGCGCACAATACGTTCCTGACCCCCACCTGAAGTGGTCAGCCAGATCTGAACACAATCTGACCACAATGCGACTTTTGTGCGTCTAAACCCGTCTTTTCAATCGGATCTTTGTATTTGGATAGCAGAAGTAACATGTAAGTGTGTCTTTCAAGTTTCAAGTTTTATTGTCATGTGCACAAGTACAGTGAAATGCTTTTCTTGAAAGCTCTTTCCCATCAATGCAGTAATCAATATAAGTAGTCATATAAAAAAAGTAGTTGAAAAAAACACACACAATGAAATAGAAGAACATGATAAAGTATATAAGCCACATACAGGGTTAGTTCCAGGGTCAGTGCCAATACCATTATTTACAATGTCTAATCAAACTATTTGTCACAGGTGCCGAACACAACACACATAGACCTTAACGTGAAGTACTTACATACAGGCCCTTAACCAACAATCCATTTCAAGAAAGAGTTAAGAAAATATTTACCAAATAAACTACAGTAAAAAAAAAATTAAAGTAACACAACAAAATAACAATAACGAGACTATATACAGGGCGTACCGGTACCGAGTCAATATGCGAGGGTACAGGTTAGTTGAGGTAATTAGTCTGGGAGGCCATTTGATTAATTGTTCAGCAGTCTTATGGCATGGGAGAAGAGGCTGTTAAGGAGCCTTTTGGTCCTATACTTGGCGCTCCTGTATCGCTTGCCATGCAGTAGCAGAGAAAACAGTCTATGACTTGGGTGACTGGAGTCCTTGACTTTTTGGGCTTTCCTCTGACACCGCCTAGTATATAGGTCCTGGATGGCAGGAAGCATGGCCCCAGTGATGTACTGGGCCATACGCACTACCCTCTGTAGCGCATTATGGTCAGATGCCGAGCAGTTGCCAAACCAGGCGGTGATGCAACTGGTCAGGAGGCTCTCGATGGTGCAGCTATAGAACTTTGTGGATCTGGGGACCATTGACAAATATTTTCAGTCTCCTTAGGGCGAAAAGGTGTTGTTGTGCCCTCTTCATGACTGTCTTGGTGTGTTTGGATGATGATAGTTTGTTGGTGATGTGGACACCAAGGAACTTGAAACTGCTGACCCGCTCCACTACAGCCCTGTCAGTGTTAATAGGGCTTTTTTGGCCCACCTTTTCCTGTAGTCCACGATCAGCTCCTTTGTCTTGCTCACATTGAGGGAGAGGTTGTTGTCCTGCCACCACACGGCCAGGTCTCTGACCTTCTCCCTATAGGTGTCTCATTGTTGTTGGTGATCAGGCCTACCACTGTTGTGTCATCGGGAAACTTAATGATGGTGTTGGAGTCATGTTTGGCCACACATTCGTGGGTGAACAGAGAGTACAGGAGGGGACTAAGCACACACCCCTGAAGGGCCCCAGTGTTGAGGCTCAGCGTGGCAGACGTGTTGTTGACTACCCTTACCACCTGGGGGTGGCTCGTCAGGAAGTCTAGGATCCAGATGCAGAGGGAGGTGTTTGGTCCTGTAGTCAATGAACAGCGTACTCAAATAGGTGTTCCTTTTGGCCAGGTGGGAAAGAGCAGTGTGGAGTGCGATTGAGATTGTGTCATCTGTGGATCTGCAGCCGTATGCGAATTGGAATGGATCTAGGTTATCCGGGATGATGCTGTGCTACGGGGTAATCATTTAGGCAGGTTACCTTCACCTCCTTGGGCACAGGGACTATGGCGGTCTGCTTGAAACATGTAGGTATTACAGACTGTCAGGGAGAGGTTGGAAATGTCAGCGAAGACACTTGCCAGTTGGTCTGCGTATGCTTTGAGTACACGTCCTGGTAATCCGTCTGGCCCCGCGGCTTTGTGAATGTTGACCTGTTTAAAGGTCTTGACTTTAATGCAGGCAAATTTAAAAAGGGGCTTTAGTGGAGCAGGTTGAGAGCCTCAAGTTACTTGGTGTCCACATCACCAACAAACTATCATGGTACAAACACACCAAAGCAGTTGTGAAGAGGGCACGACAAAGCCTATTCCCCTTCAGGAATCTGAAAAGATTTGGAATGGGTCCACAGATCCAGCTGCACCATTGAGAGCATCCAGACAGGTTGCATCACTGCCTGGTATGGCAACTATTCAGCCTCCGACCGCAAGGCCCTACAGAGGGTAGTGCGTATGGCCCAATACATCACTGGGGCCAAGCCTCCTGCCATCCAGGACATTTGTACCAGGTGGTGTCAGAGGAAGGCCTTAAAAATTGTCAAAGACTCCAGCCACCCTAGTCATAGACTGTTCTCTCTGCTACTGCATGGCAAGCGCGAGCACCAAGTCTAGGTCCAAAAGGTCCTAACAGCTTTTACCCCCAAGCCATAAGACTCCTGAATAGCTACTCAAATGGCTACCCAAACTATTTGCATTGCCCATCCACCCCTTCTTTTACGCTGCTGCTACTCTGTTTATTATTTACGCATAGTCACTTTAATAACTCTACCTACATGTACATATTACCTCTATTACCTCAACTAACCCGGTGCCCCGCACATCGACTCTGTACCGGTACCCCCTGTATATAGCCTTACTACTGTTAGTTTACTGCTGCTCTTTAATTATTAGTGTTACTTTAAAAAAAAAATCTTTACTTAACACTTATTTTTCTTACAACTGTTAACTGTTGGTTAAGGGTTTGTAAGTAAGCATTTAACTGTAAGGTCTACACCTGTTGTATTCGGCACGTAACAAATAAAGTGTGATTATGTTATCCAGAGCATTGGTGACTGCCACTGTGCTATCAGATTCTCCGTTGGTAAATTCTGAGCGTTTCATGTTCAGAGCGCACATTGGAAACACTGGTTGATGACTTTACTGACATTTACTGACACCGTTCGTAAATTCATCAGTTATTCTGTGCTCTCTGGCTTGGTCGCAAATGGGTCTTCCAAATGGACAATGACCCCAAGCATACTTCAAAGTTGTGGAAAATAGCTTATGGACAACAACGTCAAGGTATTGGAGTGGCCATCGCAAAGCTCTGTTCTCATCCTATAGAAGATTTGTGGGCAGAACTGAATAAGTGTTTGAGAGCAAAGAGGCCTACAAACCTGACTCAGTTACACCAGCTCTGTCAGGAGGAATGGACCAAAATTCACCCAACGTATTGTGGGAAGATTGTGGAAGGCTAACAGAAATGTTAGACCCAAGTTAAACAATTTAAAAGCAATGCTACCAAATACTAATTGAGTGTATGTAAACTTCTGACCCACTGGGAATGTGATGAAAGAAATAAAACCTGAAATAAATCATTCTCTCTACTATTATTCCGACATTTCACATTCTTAAAATAAAGTGGGGAATGACCTAAAACAGGGAATTTTTACTAGGATTAAATGTCAGGAATTGTGAAAAACTTTATTTTAAATTTATTTGGCTCAGGTGTATGTAACCTTCTGACTTCAACTGTACTTACATATTGAACTTCCATCCTCTCAGGCCAGAGACAAAATGTATGAATTTATGGTTGGATCAGAATCGTTGTTATAATCATTGGCCATTATGGAGAATTAAATAAAAACTCCAAATCCCTATCTCCATCCATGGCTATTTTTGGAAAGGGACAATTTTAGCTAGCTAGCTAGCCACTGGAAGAAACAACACAAGGAGATGCAACAATATAATTATCTCAATGACCTTTGGCTTCTGATGTGATGTGATTGGTGTAAAGCCAAATCCAAATGGGCTTCTCTTGACACTTTGTTTTGGTGCGCCAGGACCATTAACTGTTGAGCTCACTCAGTTTAACTCTGTGCTGATTGGCTATTATTGTATAAAAACAATTGTCAAGGAAGGCCAAAATCGCACTGCCTTCCCTTGCATCCAATGATACGGGCGGCAACAATATAATACTCTTTTTGACCAGACAGCATCAGATAGATGGGCTACACATACAGAGTCAGAGGGGGCTCCATTTCACTCGCTTGAACGCTTTCTCCGTTGAGATACATTCAGCCTCTTGCAAATGGAAGGAAAATGATGAATCACACAGAGAGAGGAAAAGGTCCCACCATGTCGAAAGGACTGTATATTGTTGGCATTTATACAGTTTTCCAGAAACGTCTCGATTCCATCATAGCCGTGGTGATTTTTTAAATGATGTATGACTTTACTCGCATTAAAACTGTGGATGGAAATGCAGAACATGGAACTTTTTTGCAGTCAAATTTACCTACTCTGTCACGTAAAGTTTTAGATACATTTCCCACCCCCTGCCCCCCCAAGTCAAACAAAATCACTCCAAGCAAATCACTTTCAATCTCTATCTCACTATCCATCTCTCTCTTTCTCTCTCTCCCTTTTTCTTCTTCCAAGTCTCTCTTACTCTCTCTCTGGAGTCCCAGGCCCCATCAAATGGCTGTCCTTCTTAGGGAGAGGTTACCTCTCAGGTATAAAAGGGTGTGTGCACGCTCTTGTAACTTTCCATCTTTTTGGGTCTGTCGGCAGAGAACCAGATGACCCTGTAATTTAACTGCCGCCACATGCTTTAAAGATATGAGTGGAGAAAAATGTAAAAATGCATGCAGTACGTCAAGAAGAGAAGTAAAAAATAGTCTGCCAACGTAGGCATGTGATTATATCATCTATAATTTCTTGTTTTCGGGGCATTAGCAATACGCATCGATAATGGCAAGTATACACAAACAAGGATCAAAGGAACAGATGAGGAGAAACTGAGAAATGGTTGGAATCCACATTTTTTTGCGCTCCTGAGATGTCTCACTGATTTGCGTTATTGGTAAAGGGATGTAAATGTAGTAAAATAATAACCAGACATTAAAGCCCCCATGCATTTTTTTGTCATTTTCTTTTTAAATCATCACTGTATGTCTAATAAATCAATGTCTATGTTCATTTAATTACAATAACTCCAAAATATATTTTTATAATTTATTTCCCTGAGCTACTTTTGGCCTTTGAAAAGCTCAGCCTGTTGTTGGCATTAGGAAACAAATCGAAAGATATTTACATACACAGCCCAGATTGGCTGATAGGATGGTCGAGAGCACATCCCCTTACCCAGTTGAACAGTCATTGGTCTATTATAATCAGATCACATTGTGATGTCGTAACGTGGGCCAAAAGTTACATCAGCTCTTACACAAAAAAGGGTATTATCGTAATTTTCACAATTTCAGTGTTATTTCGACCTCATAGTGAGGAAATATCGTAGAAACAACAGGGAAATCATGTTTTTAACTGGACTGCCCTCATAAAAGACAGGAATACGGTTTGAGAAAAGGGGGTTTTGTACACTTATTGCTCAATAAAAATGACTGCTTACTATTAATGTAGTCTAGTGGGCCTACACTGAATGTTAGATACCTCCACCTAATATTGTTACTGTTCATTCTTTGACAACTGCTAATTTACAATGCAAGAATAATCCGAATTTGACACAAAAACATGTTTTAAAACATGAAAAGCAAAGCTGCTAGGTAAACATAGTAGTTGAAACACTACATTCACTGGCAGAGGACCCTCTGCTAAGAGTGAATTTGGCACTGCCCTCAGTTCAGCAGATCTGTTTTCACATCGCAATGATCACTACAACCGTTGCATTTTGAAGAGGTGAAGTAGTTGTAACCTTTAAAAAAAGGGGGTAAACAATAATGTCCCCATCTATTTCTCTCTCTCTCTCTCTCTCTCTCTCTCTCTCTCTCTCTCTCTCTCTCTCTCTCTCTCTCTCTCTCTCTCTCTCTCTCTCTCTCTCTCTCTCTCTCTCTCTCTCTCTCTCTCTCTCTCTCTCTCTCTCTCTCTCTCTCTCTCTCTCTCTCTCTCTCTCTCTCTCTCTCTCTCTCTCTCTCATTTATATTTATATTTTTGTATATATTTTTTCTTCTAAACCCTGGTTTTTGAGAAGCGGTCACATTCCACAAGGATTACAAAGCTCGTCTCACCTGGTTGTTATTACACCTGCCCTTTTTTCACACACACACACACACACACACACACACACACACACACACACACACACACACACACACACACACACACACACACACACACACACACACACTCCCCCTCTCCCCACCTCTTTCTTGAAACAATAAACATAACTTCTCCATGACACCCTGGCACACACACATTCCTAAAGCCTGAGCCAGGCCAGGAGGGCTGGGGGAGATTGGGAGATTGACCTCTTAGAGTAACCATCATTTGTTGAGGTCTTTCGTCAATATGGCGGGTTGATTGAGGTTGAATGGCAAAGTTAAGTGTTTCTTCATGTTCTTATGGTATTCATGTTTTTATGGTATATGGGTGCATGTAGGAGTGATTTTGGTTACCTATAAGACCACTTCATCTCTGTGAGAAATGACTTGCTTGTGTCAATAGGCTATCTAAACATCTGGAAGGGGGTATGAGGGTCTCAGGGTTGGTAGGGATAACATTGTCAGATTCAGAGGGCAAGGCTAAGGGAATGTAAGGACGATTTAACTAGCTGGGAATTTGCGGTGTAAGAAGAGGCTACAGGGATGCAAACTCGCAGCTGTACAGAAATGCTGCCCCAATATGTTACCATGAAGCAGGTGTCCTTCTAACCTCAAGTTAAGTGTTTTTAAGAACCTTAAGGTACCAGCCCATAACACTGCTGGCATTCTAGAGTAGCACATGCATTCAATCTCAAACCATCAAATGCTCCATAATCTGAAAAATAAACCCTGGTGAGCTCTCTCTCTCTCTCTCTCTCTCTCTCTCTCTCTCTCTCTCTCTCTCTCTCTCTCTCTCTCTCTCTCTCTCTCTCTCTCTCTCTCTCTCTCTCTCTCTCTCTCTCTCTCTCTCTCTCTCTCTCTCTCTCTCTCTCTCTCTCTCTCTCTCTCTCTCTCTCTCTCTCTCTCTCTCTCTCTCTCTCTCTCTCAATTAAATTAAATTGACATGGCATGTTCATTATTACTTACATTGTCAAAGTACACATATCGAAAAATTAAAATATATATTTATATATAAATAAATGGTGGGACCAACAGCAATAATAACAGTTGTAGTGGACATGGGATTACCATTAACAACAACAACAATATTAATGAGAACAACAATACATTAAAGCAATGGTAGTGGACCAGTGTCAACATGACTGAGAAGACACATGACGTTGTATGAAAGACAAAACAAGATGGGAAATATTATCGACATTACTTTGCACTTTTCACTGGCTGTCCCTCAGGTTGTGGCAGGAGGACACATATTTGGCTGCCAAAACTGCACATTTTGGCTTTTCACCCAATAAATATTAGATTTTTTATTCATCTTTTATAGTTTCAAAATCTTTGTATTGAATTATAATTTTGGGAAATAAATTCTCTTAGGTCTGAGTATTTGTCACAGTGTAATAGGAAATGCAGCTCTGTCTCTACCTCTCCCCTGGAGCAGAGTGAGCACAGCCTGTCCTCTCTGGGCAGCCAGGTTTGTCTGTGACAACCGGTCTCTATAGCCAGACTGTGCTCACTGAGTCTGTACCTAATCAATGTTTTCCTCAGTTTTCTATCAGTCACAGTGGTCAGATAGTGCCACCCGTACTGTCTGTTTAGAGCCAAATAGCATTGAAGTTTACTTAGATTTTTTTGTGGTGTCTTTCCAATAGGTGACATATTTTCACATTTTTTGTGATGAATTGGTTGGGCCAGATTTTCTGAGTGCTGTCCTGAGGCTCTATGGGGTTGGTTTGGGTTGGTGAACTGAGCCTCAGAACCAGCTGGCTGAGGGGACTCTTCTCTTTTTTCATCTCTTGACATTGTAGAGCTGTGTGATGGGAATGTTTTGGGGTCACTTGTTTTTAGGTGGTTGTAAAATTTGATGGCTCTTTTTTGGCCCAATTCTGCTCTACATGCTTATTTGGAGTTTTTCTTTGCACTTGCAATACAGTCTTGCAAAACTCTGCATGCAGTATTTTGATTGGATGTTTGTCCCATTTGGTAAATTCATTATTAGAGATTGGACCCCATACTTCACTGCCATATAGAGCAATTGGTTCTATAACTGATTGAAAAAGTTTGAGCCAGATTCTAATTGGAATTTCGATTTTGATGTTCCTTTTAATGGCATAGAATGCTCTTCTTGCTTTGTCTCTCAGCTCATTCACAGCCATGTGAAAGCTACCTGTGTTGCTGATATTTAGTCCTAGATATGTGTAGTTTTTGGTGTGTTCTAATAGAACTGTGTCCAATTTATATTTATATTTGTCATCCTTATTTCCAGACATTTTTTGTAATATCATTATATTTGTTTATTTTTAGGTTAACGGTCAGAGCCCAGGTCTGACAGAACCTGTGGAGATTTTTATATATTTTTTTTATTTTACCTTTATTTAACCAGGTAGGCTAGTTAAGAACAAGTTCTCATTTGCAACTGCGACCTGGCCAAGATAAAGCGTAGCAATTCGACACATACAACACAGAGTTACACATGGAATAAACAAAACATACAGTCAATAATACAGTAGAACAAAAGAAAACAAAAAGTCTATATAGAGTTAGTGCAAATGAGGTAAGTTAAGGAAATAAATAGGCCATGGTGGCGAAGTAATTACAATATAGCAATTAAACACTGGAATGGTAGATCGGCAGAAGATGAATGTGCAGGTTGACATACTGGGGTGCAAAGGAGCAAAATAAATAAATAAATAAATACCATTATGGGCATGAGGTAGGTAGATAGATGGGCTGTTTACAGATGGGCTATGTACAGGTGCAGTGATCTGTGAGCTGCTCTGACAGCTGGTGCTTAAAGCTAGCGAGGGAGATGTGAGTCTCCAGCTTCAGAGATTTTTGCAATTCATTCCAGTCATGGGCAGCAGAGAACTGGAAGGAAAGATGACCAAAGGAGGAATTGGCTTTGGGGGTGACCAGTGAGATATTCCTGCTGGAGCGAGTGCTACGAGTGGGTGCTGCTATGGTGACCAGTGAGCTGAGATAAGGCGGGGCTTTACCTAGCAGAGACTTGAAGATAACCTGTAGCCACTGGGTTTGGCAACGAGTATGAAGCGAGGGCCAACCAGCGAGAGCGTACAGGTCGCAATGGTGGGTAGTGTATGGGCCTTTGGTGACAAAACGGATGGCAGAGCCGTCCAGAGTAGTGATGCTGGACGGGCGAGCAGGTGTGGGCAGTGATCGATTGAATAGCATGCATTTAGTTTTACTTGCGTTTAAGAGCAGTTGGAGGCCACAGAAGGAGAGTTGTATGGCATTGAAGCTCGTCTGGAGGTTAGTTAACACAGTGTCCAAGAAGGGGCCAGAAGCATACAGAATGGTGTCATCTGCGTAGAGGTGGATCAGAGAATCACCAGCAGCAAGAGCAACATCATTGATGTATACAGAAAAGAGAGTCAGCCCGAGAATTGAACCCTGTGGCACACCCATAGAGACTGTCAGAGTTCCGGACAACAGGCCCTCCGATTTGACACACTGAACTCTATCAGAGAATTAGTTGGTAAACCAGACGAGGCAATCATTTGAGAAACCAAGGCTGTCGAATCTGCCAATAAGAATGTTTTGATTGACAGAGTCGAAAGCCTTGGCTAGGTCGATGAATACAGCTGCACAGTAATGTCTCTTATCGATGGCGGTTACGATGTTGTTTAGAACCTTGAGCGTGACTGAGGTGCACCCATGACCAGCTCTGAAACCAGATTGCATAGCGGAGAAGGTATGGTGGGATTCGAAATGGTCAGTAATCTGCATGTTAACTTGGCTTTCGAAGACCTTAGAAAGACAGGGTAGGATAGATATAGGTCTGTAGCAGTTTGGGTCTAGAGTGTCACCCCCTTTGAAGAGGGGGGTGACCACGGCCGCTTTCCAATCTTTGGGAATCTCAGACGATACGAAAGAGAGGTTGAACAGGCTAGTAATAGGGGTTGCAACAATTTCGGCAGATCATTTTAGAAAGAGATGGTTCAGATTGTCTTGCCCGGCTGATTTGTAGGGCTCCAGATTTTGCAGCTCTTTCAGAACATCAGCTATCTGGATTTGGTTAAAGGAGAAATGGTGGGGGCTTTGGCGGCTTGCTGTGGAGGGTGCCGGGCAGTTGACCGGGGTAGGTGTAGCCATGTGGAAAGCATGGCCAGCCGTAGATCGGTGGTGACAGAGTTTCCTAGCCTCAGAGCAGTGGGCAGCTGGGAGGGTGTGCTCTTATTCTCCATGGACTTTACAGTGTCCCAGCACATTTTTTAGTTAGTACTACAGGTTGCAAATTTCTGTTTGAAAAAGCTTGCCTTAGCTTTTCTAACTGTCTGTGTATATTTGTTCCTATCTTCCCTGAAAAGTTGCATATCACGGGGGCTATTCGATGCTAATGCAGAACGCCACAGGATGTTTTTGTGCTGGTCACGGGCAGACAGGTCTGGAGTCAACCAAGGACTATATCTATTCCTAGTTCTACATTTTGTGAGAGGGGCATGCTTATTTAAGATGGTGAGGAAGGCACTTTTAAAGAATAGCCAGGCATCATCTACTGACGGGATGAGTTCAATGTCATTCCAGGATACCCCGCCAGGTCGATTAGAAAGGCCTGTTCGCAGAAGTGTTTCAGGGAGCGTTTGACAGTGATGAGGAGTGGTCGTTTGGTCGCAGACCCATTACGGATGCAGGCAATGAGGCAGTGATCGCTGAGATCTTGATAGAAAACAGCAGAGGTGTATTTGGAGGGCGAGTGAGTTAGGATGATATCTATGCGGGTGCCCGTGTTTACTGATTTGGGGTTGTACCTGGTGGGTTCATTGATAATTTGTTTGAGATTGAGGGCATCAAGCTTAGATTATAGGGTGGCCGGGGTGTTAAGCATGTCCCAGTTTAGGTCACCTAGATGATCTAGGCGCTGCTGTAACCCCTCTTTAGTGGGAGACAGCAGCAGCACATTTTTTGAAATCCAATCTGGCTTCTGCTCAGGATGTTTTGTTCGTCAAGGAAATGATGTAGTCTGCTATTTATAATACTGCAGAGAATTTTCCCCAAGTTGCTGTTAACACAAATTCCTCTGTAATTATTTGGGTCATATTTGTCTCCATTTTTATAGATTGGTGTGATCAATCCCTGGTTCCAAATATTGGGGAAAATACCTGCAGTGAGGATAATGTTGAAGAGTTTGAGTATAGCCAATTTGAATTTGTGGTCTATATATTTGATAATTTATTTTAAAATACCATCAGCACCACATGCCTTTTTGGGTTGGAGAGTGCATAGTTTTTCCAATAATTATTCTTCTGTAATTGGGGTATCCACCGTATTCTGAAAGTCTTTGACTGCTGATTCAAGGATTTGTAATTTTTCTTGTATATCTTTTTGTTCTGGGCTCTTTGTTATATTGATGTAGAGGTTTGCAAAGTGTTTTCTCCACATATCCCCATTTTGGATAGCCAATTCCTCATGAGGTTTAATTTATTCCAATTCTCCCAGAAGTGGTTTGATTCTATGGATTCCTCAATTCCATCCGGCTGATTTCTAATGTGCTGTTCCTTTTTTGTTCTCAGGGTGTGTTTGTATTGCTTCAGTGTTTCCCCATATTGAAGGCGTATATTTTTGTTGTCTGGTTCTCTGTGTTTTTGATTAGATATATTTCTCAATGACTATCTTAGATTTTTGTAATCATTATCAAACCATTTTTCATTGTCTGTTATTTCTGGTTTGCTCTTATGCTTCTTTAAATTAGCCAAGGAGGCTAATTTGTCAAATATAAAGTGTATGTTCCAAACAGCCAAATGTACACCTTCATTGCTGTAGGAGAATTTAAGGCTAAAAAGTTGTCCAGGAGAGATTGTATTTTTTGGCTACTAATAGCTTTTTTGGTAGATGTCTGTACTGTTTGCACTCCATCTATAGGCCTGTTTTGTACCATGTACCATATTGGGCCGTGATGCTTCATGGTTGGGTTCTGCTCTTCTCAGATACACTGTGGTTTTACTGTGGTCTGAGAGAGGTGTTAGTGGGCTGACTGTGAAGGCTCTGAGAGACTCTGGGTTTAGGTCGGTGAGGAAGTAGTCTACAGTGCTGCTGCCAAGGGATGAGCTGTATGTGTACCTACCAAAACAGTCCCCTCTCAGCCTACCATTGACCATGTACAGACCCAGTGTTCGACAAAGCTTCACGAGCTGTACTCCGTTTTTGTTTTTCACTTTGTCATAGTTGTTTCTGTGGGGGTATGTGGGGAGGGAAAGGTTGTTGCTTCCTGGTAGGTGTTTATCTCCATGACTGTTAATAGTGTCTTGTTCTTTTGCTGTTCTAGCATTCAGGTCTCCACAGACCAGTACGTTGCCTTGGGCCTGAAAGTGAATAATTTCCCCCTCTAGAATGGGGAAACTCTCTTCATTGAAGTAGGGTGACTCTGAGGGGGGAATGTATGTGGCACAGAGGAAGACGTTTTTATCTGTCAAGATAGCCTCCTTGTTGATTTTTAACCATATAAAGAGTTCACCTGTTTTGTTCAATTCGATTGAATTAATTAGTTCAGATTCATACCATATTAGCATTCCCCCTGAGTCTCTGCCCTGTTTGATTCCTTTTAATTTAGTGGATGGTATGATTATCTCCCTATAACCTAGTGGACAGCCAGTGGAAACATCACCTCTGCACCATGTTTCCTGTAGTACTACAATGTCAACATCATCAATTTCTTTCAGGAAGTCTGGGTCTCTGCTCTTTAGTCCAAAAGCAGAGGACTTCAACCCTTGCAAATTCCAACATGCAACGTAAAAAGATTTCATAACTTTTTTAAAATTTTTCTTTACCTTCAAAAATGAGACAAACACTCACAATCCAACAAGAACTATTAAAATAAGATTTTTTCAATTAAAGTAAACTCTTATTATGCAAATGTGATTTGTTTATCATTTAAGAATTTGTGTCATGCCACTTGGGTGCGTGTAGTGTCATCCAACACCTCCCACACTGCCCCTACTCGGATGGTATCGCGCCGTCCCAACCTTCGCTCTCTCTCCCCCGCTACTCTCTCCTCTTCCATCCTATCATCTCTTCCCTCCGCTCAAACCTTCTCCCACCTATCTCCTGATTCTGCCTCCTCAACCCTCCTCTCCTCCCTCTCTGCATCCCTTGACTCTCTATGTCCCCTATCCTCCAGGCCGGCTCGGTCCTCCCCTCCCGCTCCGTGGCTCGATGACTCATTGCGAGCTCACAGAACAGGGCTCCGGGCAGCCGAGCGGAAATGGAGGAAAACTCGCCTCCCTGCGGACCTGGCATCCTTTCACTCCCTCCTCTCTACATTTTCCTCCTCTGTCTCTGCTGCTAAAGCCACTTTCTACCACGCTAAATTCCAAGCATCTGCCTCTAACCCTAGGAAGCTCTTTGCCACCTTCTCCTCCCTCCTGAATCCTCCGCCCCCCCTCCTCCCTCTCTGCAGATGACTTCGTCAACCATTTTGAAAAGAAGGTCGACGACATCCGATCCTCGTTTGCTAAGTCAAACGACACCGCTGGTTCTGCTCACACTGCCCTACCCTGTGCTCTGACCTCTTTCTCCCCTCTCTCTCCAGATGAAATCTCGCGTCTTGTGACGGCCGGCCGCCCAACAACCTGCCCGCTTGACCCTATCCCCTCCTCTCTTCTCCAGACCATTTCCGGAGACCTTCTCCCTTACCTCACCTCGCTCATCAACTCATCCCTGACCGTTGGCTACGTCCCTTCCGTCTTCAAGAGAGCGAGAGTTGCACCCCTTCTGAAAAAACCTACACTCGATCCCTCCGATGTCAACAATTACAGACCAGTATCCCTTCTTTCTTTTCTCTCCAAAACTCTTGAACGTGCCATCCTTGGCCAGCTCTCCCGCTATCTCTCTCTGAATGACCTTCTTGATCCAAATCAGTCAGGTTTCAAGACTAGTCATTCAACTGAGACTGCTCTCCTCTGTATCACGGAGGCGCTCCGCACTGCTAAAGCTAACTCTCTCTCCTCTGCTCTCATCCTTCTAGATCTATCGGCTGCCTTCGATACTGTGAACCATCAGATCCTCCTCTCCACCCTCTCCGAGTTGGGCATCTCCGGCGCGGCCCACGCTTGGATTGCGTCCTACCTGACAGGTCGCTCCTACCAGGTGGCGTGGCGAGAATCTGTCTCCTCACCACGCGCTCTCACCACTGGTGTCCCCCAGGGCTCTGTTCTTGGCCCTCTCCTATTCTCGCTATACACCAAGTCACTTGGCTCTGTCATAACCTCACATGGTCTCTCTTATCATTGCTATGCAGACGACACACAATTAATCTTCTCCTTTCCCCCTTCTGATGACCAGGTGGCGAATCGCATCTCTGCATGTCTGGCAGACATATCAGTGTGGATGACGGATCACCACCTCAAGCTGAACCTCGGCAAGACGGAGCTGCTCTTCCTCCCGGGGAAGGACTGCCCGTTCCATGATCTCGCCATCACGGTTGACAACTCCATTGTGTCCTCCTCCCAGAGCGCCAAGAACCTTGGCGTGATCCTGGACAACACCCTGTCGTTCTCAACTAACATCAAGGCGGTGGCCCGTTCCTGTAGGTTCATGCTCTACAACATCCGCAGAGTACGACCCTGCCTCACACAGGAAGCGGCGCAGGTCCTAATCCAGGCACTTGTCATCTCCCGTCTGGATTACTGCAACTCGCTGTTGGCTGGGCTCCCTGCCTGTGCCATTAAACCCCTTCAACTCATCCAGAACGCCGCAGCCCGTCTGGTGTTCAACCTTCCCAAGTTCTCTCACGTCACCCCGCTCCTCCGTTCTCTCCACTGGCTTCCAGTTGAAGCTCGCATCCGCTACAAGACCATGGTGCTTGCCTACGGAGCTGTGAGGGGAACGGCACCTCAGTACCTCCAGGCTCTGATCAGGCCCTACACCCAAACAAGGGCACTGCGTTCATCCACCTCTGGCCTGCTCGCCTCCCTACCACTGAGGAAGTACAGCTCCCGCTCAGCCCAGTCAAAACTGTTCGCTGCCCTGGCCCCCCAATGGTGGAACAAACTCCCTCACGACGCCAGGACAGCGGAGTCAATCACCACCTTCCGGAGACACCTGAAACCCCACCTCTTTAAGGAATACCTAGGATAGGATAAGTAATCCCTCTCACCCCACCCCCCCTAAGTTTTAGATGCACTATTGTTAAGTGACTGTCCCACTGGATGTCATAAGGTGAATGCACCAATTTGTAAGTCGCTCTGGATAAGAGCGTCTGCTAAATGACTTAAATGTAAATGTAAATGTAGTGTGAGGATGGTGGAGTTCTTGTGCTCATCTTACCATGACCCTCGGTCTATCACATGAGAGCATAGTAGACTCAGCATGTTTAATGTCACTCATTTGGTTGGTGGGGGCTGGTCCAGTTGCTCCTCTCACAGCCTGTGTGTAGCTCTGCCTGCTGGGCTGTGGCACCTCCAAGTGTGGGTCTGCGGTGAGGGGCAGGGGGTGGGAGGCCTCGTCTGGGTGGCTCTGAAGCTGGGCTGGGGTGGTCTGTGCTGCGCTGGCTGTGGTGGGCATTGAGGTTGGTGGTGCTGTGGTCATGGCTGGGGGTTCCAGGTTGCTGGTCCGGGGTGTTGTCTCGGTGATCTCGGCGGGGTGGAGATTGCTCCGCTGTTCCTGGGTGGAGAGGTCGGACTGCGGTTTAAAGCGACGTCCTTGGGAGTCTTTGCAAGGATGGGGACTTTCTCCCTGTACAGGTGAACATGGTCATAGAGACAGTCCAGATCGAGGGTGGGAAGGTGGGCCAGGTGTACATTGGGTCGCAGAGCACAGTCCCGGGAGAGGCTGGCATTTATTCTTTGGATTGTGGCAGGGTGGAAGTCCTTCCTCTGTAGAAGGGTTGACACCACAATTTTGAGTTGGGGAAGATTGCAGAGGCCTTCTCAATCACTCCCCGTAGTGAAGTTGCCACCCTCTCCTGCTGAGCACGCAGGTCGTTGCTTCCGGTATGTATGATTACGTGGCTTGGCGACCCGAGGTGGGCCTTATCTAGCAGCTCCATGGCACTCTGCGTTGTTGGGCACCACACCTTTCTCGTTTTGTGTCTAGGGAAAAGTTTATTCTCCTGAACAAACTTCCCATTGGAGTCCATCAACAGGACGATGTCAGCCAGGGTTTCTTCTGGACTGGAGGGGGTAGAGTGGGGGCTGGTGGGTGTTGGAGCTGGTGTTTGGCTGGTCTGTGCCGTTGCTGCTGTCAGTGGGAGGCTGTTCTGTGGGTTGGGGAGGAGGGGTGCAGCAGGCAGCGCTGGGAAGCCTGGCTGGTTGAGCTGGGCGACTCTGTTGTGTGAGGGCAGGTCATAGAGTGGTGATCTAGCTGCTCCTGCAGCCTGTCCTCTGTTCTCTTTCTCTCCTGCAGCTCCTCTCTTAGTGTGGTCAGATTGTTATTACTGTTCTGTCTGTCTTTTTGGAGCTCTCTCACCTCCTTTGTTAGATCAGCCATCTCTATCTTGAGTCCGTCTCTCTCTTGCTGAACCTCTTTCAGCTGTGTTGCAAGCCTGGTGTCCTGCTTTGTCCGCACCTTGGTTAGGAGCTCCTCTAAGGTGTGGTTGTCTGGTTGCTGTTTGCTCACGCTCTCCCTCAGCAGAACCACCTCCCCCCCAGTTTGGTGAACTCATCCCCCATGGCAGGCATGGTGGTGAGGAGGGCCTGAGCCTGCTCTGCACTGAGGGGGTCGCTCTCCTCCTGGGGCGTCTCCTCCACTATGGTGGGAAGAGAGGTGCTGGATGTGCCTTTTTGGGTGGGGAGAGTAGGGTTGAGGATGGTGCTGGTGGAGTTTGTCTTGTGGGAGGGCATGTCACTGGTGGTGTCCTTCTCTCTCTCTGCTCTCTCCTTAATGGTCTGAAAGTCTGTTTCAAACAGCCTAATGTTACCTTGCACCATGACAGTCCCAGTCTTGTAGAGGTTGATTGTTATCATGGTGCCGTCAGGGTCATCTGTCTCTTTGACTTACAGCTTTCACCCATTACAGATTCCCTCATTCTTTATGGATGGGTAGTGAGAGCAGACTGCTGAGTGCCATGCATTTGGCTGGTCAGTGAGGAAGATGAGATTACTCATGTCACCGTTTTTGTAGTGGTCTGTGAAAAGGGTTTCTGGCCTCCCAGTTAGTAGTTTCTGTTTAAAAGCTTTCCTCGTTGTGTCATTTTTGGCCTCTTTAGGGTAGAGAATGGATTCTGCGCTGAGGAGGAGTTTACTCACTCAGTTTGGTCGTTTGATGTAGTTGTATTAACTCCCCTTACTAGGTTTGTTCTAGCTCGTTAGACTGCTGGCTAGGTCTTTGTTGTGTAGCTAGCTAGCTAGCTAGAGTCAAAACTTCTTAACTTGAGGCACAAAGTTACTTTTTGTCCTATTCTGAATGAACAGAGTTGTTGTTCATCACTTCTTATCTGGAATTATTTTTCGATTAGTATTTATCTCATTCTAAAAACAAAGAAATGTGAAATATATCAGGATCTCATGTTGAGAAGGACTGGAGCAAGAGCAAGTCTCTCTCGCTCTCTCTCATGATACAAAGACTTCCCCTCACACCCTCTCTCTCAGCCACCAGGGCAAGAAACGCCCCCCCCCCCATCTCTGAGTCTCTGAGATAGCCAGTACAGGTGCAGTGGCAGAACTAGAGTTTTATACATGGGGAGGCCAGGGGGTGGCCAAGGCTACTTCAGGGGGTCCATAGACAATGACAGAAAATGTGTATGTAACCCTAACCTGGCATCTAAGGAGCCTGAATGAATCCTATGAATCCTATGATTGCTGATTAGAAAATGAACTTAACCCGGAGTTCCTGACATCAGGTATCAAGCAGAAATGGACTTGGGGAAAAAAAATGCTGGTGCCCATCAATATTACAACCGTACAGTATCGAATTTATGCTCATACATATTATGTTAACTAATAGCAAAGAAGTGTTTTGGAATTAGCCTAATCAAGACCAAATTAAATCTGTGTGACATGGTACCCTTTGGATTTATCATTTTAGAATGTCAGTGTTCTAGCTAGTACACAGCGCAGGTGTTAATCATGACCAGAGGGACCACCTAAGTGCCAGATTATCCTAGGTAGATTTAAAACAGCATTATTCTGTGGTTCTGGTGAGAACTGGCAAAATGTTTTACAAACTCATCCATGTTGAGGGAGCGTGTCCTCCTTGACTCAACACTGAATTCAGAGGTGATTTAACCTGTCATCAACCATTGTTGTCCTAATGTATGTTTTAATCGGCTTTAAAACTGAGAAGCTACTCTTGCAAGAAGCACTGCTGACTGGTGTAACAACTGAAATCTCACAATGTCGAAGTAGCTCATGGAAGATCTCTTTATAAGGTTCTAGAAACACAACAAAGTCAAGGAGAGTAGACGGTCTGTCCCTTCCATTTTTCTCTCTCCTATCAAGAAGCCGCCTGGTTTGATGAACCTCATGTTTGAGGCCCTCTAAATCTGACTCAAAGTTCTGAGCAAAGGCAAACAGAGGCTCCTCATTCAAGAATGTTGTACTATTTGGGTTGAGAGACTGGACCCCTTGCAATATCTCCCAATTCTACTTTGAAAAATGCCTCCGCAGCTCAGCTGTGAGACTGTCAAGCACCTGATAAAAGATGGAAGCTCTCACCATAATTTTGGTCACTATTTTTCTGTCCTAGAGTGCTCATCATCAATGCGTCATGAAATCTTAAGCTTGTTTTCAGCTGTCTTTTACACACTGTTTGTTGGTTATTGCAGTGCTCTGCAATCTCTTCAACCTCTTTCCATAGTTCTCCAAAGTAACCCTCACTTCTTTAGTCCTATAATGTGTCTGTAAGGGCACCTGCTAGATCCACAGCCCTTGCTAGGTCAAGAGAGCTTGATTGGAGCATGTCAGAAAGATATTTGGCATCACCAAGCACTTTACAAAAGGTAACCAAAAGCTCTATGAAATGTTAATCTATCTGAGAAAGAATTGGATTAACAAGAAGTAAATGTCAGATTTCAAAAAATGCTTTACAGCGAAAGCCAAACATGCTATTATCTGAGGACAGCACCCCATCAAAAAACACATGACAATCATATTTCAACCCGCCAGGCGAGACACAAAACTCAGAAATAACGATATAATTCATGCCTTATCTTTGAAGAGCTTCTTCTGTTGGCACTCGAATATGTCCCATAAACATCACAAATGGTTATTTTGTTCGATAAATTCCGCCGTTATATCTGTCCATTTATTTGGCGCGTTGGCGAACACTACAAAACAATAAACGTGGAAAACCAAAAACAGCCCTATCTGGTGCAAAACACAGAGACAGGAACAATCACCCACAAACACACAGTGAAACCCAGGCTACCTAAGTATGATTCTCAATCAGAGATAACTAATGACACCTGCCTCTGATTGAGAACCATACTAGGCCGAAACATAGAAATACCCAAAACCTAGAAAAACAAACATAGACTGCCCACCCAACTCACACCCTGACCATACTAAATAAATACAAAACAAAGGAAATAAAGGTCAGAACGTGACAGTCACGCTCCCCAACCACAACAGTACACTTGGCTATCCACCCAGATAGGAAATGGCTACTTCTTCATTACACAAAGGAAAAACATCAACCAATTTCTAAAGCCTGTTGACATCTAGTGGAAGCAATAGGAACTGCAACCAAAGTGCCTTAGAAATCTAGATCCACAAAGAAAACTCATTGAAAACATTGTCACCTCATCAAATAAATTCCTGGATGGTTTGTCGGGGTTTCGTCCTACCAAATAAGTTCTGTTATACTCACATACATTATTCAAACAGTTTTAGAAACTTCAGAGTGTTATCTATCCAAATCTACTACTAATATGCATATCCTAGCTTCTGTGCTTGAGTAGCAGGCAGTTTACTTTGGGCACGCTTTTCATCCGGACGTGAAAATACCGCCCCCTAGCCTAGAGAGGTTAATGTGGCCTGGCCTGAGGGGGACATAAGCCAAATAGGGAGGAGAACCGGAGGAGAGGAGGAGGAAATAGGCTTTCCGCTATTTCACTGCAGCCTGTCGGACAGTGTGGCCACCATTTTCCAGCTCCTGGAAAATAATGTACACAAGTTACAACACTCTGCAAAACACTCTTAAACAAAGTAGATGTTATGTAAGGCCTATGGATGTGGAATCAATGTGGAAAATACCAAAAAGTAATCAACTGTTGTTTTGAGGGTGAAATTTCAAACACAGGATTATGTTTTCTACATAGATAAACCTTGTATAACATATGTTGAATTGTACCTTTGAAACTACGTTATATCCACTATCAGAAAAAACAATAGGCTGGGCAGCACCTCCTACTAGATCGCTCTACAGCTTTCCATTTGGTCTCCCATCCAGGGTTTTAACCAAGCCCAGCCTTGCTTAGCTTAGATATTTGTCACTGACTATGTCCGAGTGGCGCAGCTGTCTAAGGAACTGCATCTCAGTGCAAGATGTGTCACTGCAGTCTCAGGTTTGAATCCAGGCTGCATCACATCTGGCCGTGATTGGGAGTCCCATAGGGCGGCACACAATTGGTCCGGGTTTGGCCAGGGTAGGCCGTCATTGTAAATAATAATTTGTTCTTTAACTGACTTAGTTAATTTTAAAAAAGTGAATGTGCTATCGTGAGAATGAGTATTGAGGGATCTTTTAATAACTAAAGATACCAAGTCCTGTGCTCTCGTGGTGGCAGTCGGCCATCCAGTGTTTGTGCCATCCAGTCGGCCATCCAGTGTTTGTGAAAGTTAAAATATTCCAATGCCAGAAAGCACAGAATTGTACTGGTTACATGATAAGGGAGGGATTTGAACCCATGCATGCAGAGCACAACAGATTAGTAGTCCATCACCTTAACCACTCTGCCACCTCATCCTGTAATGGCAAATGACCTTAAAAAACTGTAACTGCTGTATGTAAACCCTTGATTGAAATCAATGAAAGTTAGGCAGAGCAATGGATGTGCCATGTGTCGATCCCATCTAGACATTTAACAAATGTGTTGTCAGGCCGAGTGGTATCAAGTTCTTTTTTCTTTTTAAAAAACATTTTCTTTTTGCATTTTCCAATTAAGAACATTCAAAACAAAAGTGAAAAGATATCAGACAACGATAGGACAAAGTGACAGTAACAGACGAGCGTAACAAAAAAATATATATAATTATATATACAAACATACAATAAGAAGAAAATAATGACGTAATGTATAATAACCTGCCGTAGGCTACATATTATACATTACGTGTGAAACATTATGTGAGGATTATATAGAGATTCAATCAATGAGATGTGGGGGGAGATTCTCCATTTAGTCAATAAAAGGTTGCCAAATTCTGTAAAATGTCTTTAACTTATTCCTCAAGCAGTAAGTGATTTTCTCCAAAGGAGAAACTTTAACTATGCCACTTTGTTTACATACTCATCCCATATGTATATACTGTACTCTATTTTTTTTTCTAAAGTATTTATATTTACTTCGGATCCGGAACCCCTCAACTGAAGCTAGCCAGCTAACTACCAGCTATCAGTCAGCAAACCATTGCTAGCGGTCTTCAGCTAACCGGTCATCAGCTAACCTTTAGCGCGGAAAGCTCTCGCCAGTTCGAACAACGCGACTCTAACCAGAGCATAACGGACCTATTTTTTATTTATTTTTTTATCCCCGGATTCCCACCGCAAACGGAACATTTTCAGCTGGATCTTCACAACTAGCTAACTAGCTAACTGCAACCCCGGATGATTACTCCTGGCTAGCGTTTCCATCGATTTAGCTTGAAGCTAGCCCGGCCAGACCTCCTGTGCTACCACCGAAGCATACTCCTGGGCTACAATATCCACGACCGGTCTATCGATGTCACCGCATGAAGAGGCATAAACAGACTCACCCCATCGCGACGTCCCCCAAAGGCTAACTTTCTAGCCCTTGCTATCTCCTTGCTTGCTAATTCGGCCTGCTAACTGCTAGCTTGTTTAGCCCCGGTCCGCTAACTGCTACCTTGTTCAGCCCCGGCCTACTAACTGTTAGCTTGTTGGCACAGGCCTGCTAACCGTCTGAATCGCCGCGTCCCAACCACTCACTGGACCCATATTCACTTTCAATCTCTTTCCGATTTTTAATTCGATTATACCTTCCGGTAACCTGCCTCACCCAATGTGATACAGAATCGCTATTATTTTTAATTTTTAGAACACATTCAAGAACCTCAAGAAGCTAACCAGCTAACTAGCTACAAGATATTTAGTCATTGTTAGCCACCGCTAACTGCCTTTACCTTCTACACAGCCAGCCAGTTTTCTTAACCTGGATAATACTCGCCAGTCTAGCTTCCATGCTCCACCCACCGCTGCCCCCTGGACACTGATCACTTGGCTACATAGCTGATGCATGCTGGACTGTCCATTAATCACGGTACTCCATTCTGCTTGTTTATGTTTTATCTGTCGGCCCCAGCCGCACTCAGGCTCTGTGTGTAGTTAATCCAACCCTCCCTGCCTAGTCAACGCCATTTTACCTGCTGTTGTTGTGCTAGCTGATTAGCTGTTGTTGTCTCACCTACTGTTTTAGCTACTGTTTTAGCTAGCTCTCCCAATTCAACACCTGTGATTTCTGTATGCCTCGCTGTATGTCTCTCTCAAATGTCAATATGCCTTGTATACTGTTGTTCAGGTTAGTTATCATTGTTTTAGTTTACAATGGAGCCCCTAGTAACACGGTCACCACCGATAAATCCATGATTATCTAAAACTTCAACAAGCATTTCTCAACGGCTGGCCATGCCTTCCGCCTGGCTACTCCAACCTCGGCCAACAGCTCCCCCCCCCCCCCGCAGCTACTCGCCCAAGCCTCTCCAGGTTCTCCTTTACCCAAATCCAGATAGCAGATGTTCTGAAAGAGCTGCAAAACCTGGACCCGTACAAATTAGCTGGGCTTGACAATCTGGAACCTCTATTTCTGAAACTATCCGCCGCCATTGTCGCAACCCCTATTACCAGCCTGTTCAACCTCTCTTTCATATCGTCTGAGATCCCCAAGGATTGGAAAGCTGCCGCAGTCATCCCCCTCTTCAAAGGGGGGAGACACCCTGGACCCAAACTGCTACAGACGTATATCCATCCTGCCCTGCCTATCTAAGGTCTTCGAAAGCCAAGTCAACAAACAGGTCACTGACCATCTCGAATCCCACCGTACCTTCTCCGCTGTGCAATCTGGTTTCCGAACCGGTCACGGGTGCACCTCAGCCACGCTCAAGGTACTAAACGATATCATAACCGTCATCGATAAAAGACAGTACTGGGCAGCCGTCTTCATCGACCTTGCCAAGGCTTTCGACTCTGTCAATCACCATATTCTTATCGGCAGACTCAGTAGCCTCGATTTTTCTGATGACTGCCTTGCCTGGTTCACCAACTACTTTGCAGACAGAGTTCAGTGTGTCAAATCGGACGGCATGCTGTCCGGTCCTCTGGCAGTCTCTATGGGGGTGCCACAGGGTTCAATTCTCGGGCCGACTCTTTTCTCTGTATATATCAATGATGTTGCTCTTGCTGCGGGCGATTCCCTGATCCACCTCTACGCAGACGACACTATTCTGTATACTTCCAGCCCGTCCTTGGACACTGTGCTATCTAACCTCCAAACGAGCTTCAATGCCATACAACACTCCTTCCGTGGCCTCCAACTGCTCTTAAACGCTAATAAAACCAAATGCATGCTTTTCAACCGTTCACTGCCTGCACCCGCACGCCTGACTAGCATCACCACCCTGGATGGTTCCGACCTTGAATATGTGGACATCTATAAGTACCTAGGTGTCTGGCTAGACTGTAAACTCTCCTTCCAGACTCATATCAAACATCTCCGATCGAAAATCAAATCTAGAGTCGGCTTTCTATTCCGCAACAAAGCCTCCTTCACTCACGCCGCCAAACTTACCCTAGTAAAACGGACTATCCTACCGATCCTCGACTTCGGCGATGTCATCTACAAAATTGCTTCCAACACTCTACTCAGCAAACTGGATGCAGTTTATCACAGTGCCATCCGTTTTGTCACTAAAGCACCTTATACCACCCACCAATGCGACCTGTATGCTCTAGTCGGCTGGCCCTTGCTACATATTCGTCGCCAGACCCACTGGCTCCAGGTCATCTACAAGTCCATGCTAGTCCGTAGCACGCGCTCCAGCAAGTGTATCTCACTGATCATCCCTAAAGCCAACACCTCATTTGGCCGCCTTTCGTTCCAGTTCTTTGCTGCCTGTGACTGGAACGAATTGCAAAAATCGCTGAAGTTGGAGACATTTATCTCCCTCACCAACTTCAAACATCTGCTATCTGAGCAGCTAACCGATCACTGCAGCTGTACATAGTCTATCGGTAAATAGCCCACCCATTTTTACCTACCTCATCCCCATACTGTTTTTATTTATTTACTTTTCTGCTCTTTTGCACACCAATATCTCTACCTGTACATGACCATCTGATCATTTATCACTCCAGTGTTAATCTGAAAAATTGTAATTATTTGCCTACCTCCTCATGCCTTTTGCACACAATGTATATAGACTCACCTTTTGTCTACTGTGTTATTGACTTGTTAATTGTTTACTCCATGTGTAACTCTGTGTTGTCTGTTCACACTGCTATGCTTTATCTTGGCCAGGTCGTATTTGCAAATGAGAACTTGTTCTCAACTAGCCTACCTGGTTAAATAAAGGTTAAATAAAAAAACAATAAAAAAACTAAATGGAGTCATGGTCAGCTTTTCCGAAAGGAGAGCGGGGCAGGGCCTTATATGCGTCGCGGATGTTAGAATAGCAATGATCCAAGGTTTTTCCAGCCCTGGTTGCGCAATCGATATGCTGATACAATTTAGGGAGTCTTGTTTTCAGATTGCCTTGTTAAAATCCCCAGCTACAATGAATGCAGCATCAGGATATATGGATTCCAGTTTGCAAAGAGTCAAATAAAGTTTGTTCAGAGCCATCGATGTGTCTGCTTGGGGGGGGGGAATATATACGGCTGTGATTATAATCGAAGAGAATTCCCTTGGTAGATAATGCGGTCATAATTCTAAATCAGGTGAACAGAAGGACTTGAGTTCCTGTATGTTGTTGTGGCCACACTACGTCTCGTTAACCATGAAGCATACGCCCCCGCCCCTCTTCTTACCAGAAAGATGTATGTTTCTGTCGGCGCAATGCGTGGAGAAACCAGCTGGCTGCACCGACTCCGATAGCGTCTCTCCAGTGAGCCACGTTTCCGTGACGCAAAGAACGTTACAGTCTCTGATGTCCCTCTGGAATGCTACCCTTGCTCGGATTTCATCAACCTTGTTGTCAAGAGACTGGACATTGGCGAGAAGAATGCTAGGGAGTGGTGCACGATGTGCCCGTCTCCGGAGTCTGACCAGAAGACTGCTTCGTTTCCCCCTTTTACGAAGTCGTTTTTTTGGGTCGCCGGCTGGGATCCATTCCGTTGTCCTGGGTGAAAGGCAGAACACAGGATCCACTTCGCGAAAGTCATATTCTTGGTCATACTGATGGTGAGTTGACGCTGCTCTTATATTCAGTAGTTCTTCTCGACTGTATGTAATGAAACCTAAGATGACCTGGGGTACAATTGTAAGAAATAACATGTAAAAAAAATCCTAGGAACGCGAAGCGAGGCGGCCATCTCTGTCGGCGCTGGAAGTTCAGACACTTAGGCTTTGCCTAAGATTGGTGTTAGTAAAGTTGCCAGTAGACAGACCTCCGGGTCTAAAGGGAATGGAACCCCATGAATTGAGGATATGGTATCGCATACACCCCTGCCAGAAACCGTGTAGTTTTGAACACTGCCAAGTGGAATGGAGGAATGTTCCTTCATCTGAGCCACATCTAAAACATAGGGAGGAGATATCTGGGTTGAACTTGTGCAGTCTAGATGGGGTGATATAGAGCTGATGGAGGAAATTAAACTGGATCAGTCTGTATCTGGAGTTCAATGTGGATGTAACACCATCCCTGCATAGGTCACTCCATAGATCCTCATCAAGATCAATACCCAGATCTTTTTCCCATCTAAGTCGGGGTTTATCTAGCCCAGGCAGTGTTAGTCCTGACATAAGAGCATCGTATAAACGGGAAATGATCTTGAACAGTGGTTGGTCTGCGTGGCAGAGTTGTTCAATAGGTGACATATTAGGTAGGTTCCATTGTCCCTTTAGTTGTAGGTAGCTAAAGAAGTCCCTGTTAGGCAAATGGTATTTCTCTTTCAGCTGATCAAAAGACATAAGAACTCCCTCCTCGTAACAATGTTCCAGAAGAGTGATCCCCTTATCAGACCATGGTCGAAAGTTACTATTCTGGAAAAACATAGGGATCAATCTATTGGGGTTTTAGGGGAAAGGAATCCCTCTCGTCCGAACAGCTCATGCAGTTTGCACCATGCCAGGACAGAATGTATGATTAAAGGATTGTCTGTGATGGTTTTATAGATTTTCTGTCCCATTTGTAAAACAATTCTGCCCCAGTGTCATCATTTACCTCAAGCTTTTCAATGTTCAACCATGAGGGAGAGGGACCATTGTCAAACCTCTGAGCCAGAAACAGACTGTGCAGACCAGTATTACATTCTAAAATTGGGGAGGTTTAAGCCCCCTTGACTGTAATCAAGGGTCAGTTTATCCAGGCCAACCCTAAGGGTTTTGCCGTGCAAGATAAACCATCTGGTCAGCTTGTCAAGAGAGGTAAAAAAAACTTGTGCATAAGCCAATATGCTTGTCCATTTGCAATATGATTTCATAGGAAGTCAAAAGTCAAAGTCAAAAGTCACTTTTTTGGGGGCCAAATGCCATAAGAAATTTGACACGCTCAGAAATACTGCAGAAATGCAAAATTGACTGGCCCGATGAACTCGGGATGGCCGGGCAGTGATAGTTGTTCCTTTCCATCGCTCGTTGTGTTGACTTCATCATGTCCAGTTGGTGATGTTTTTTTCACTATAGAATCATATTGCAAATGCACGTGCATCAAAAATACTACAGGAATGTGAAATTGACTGGCCCCGATGAACTCGGGATGGCTGGGCAGTGATTTTGGTTCCTCTCCATTGCTCGTTAGGGTTGATTTCAGAATATCACTCTGGTGATGGTACCTCACTGTTTAAACATATTGCAAATGGACAAGAGTCACCAGCAAGTCAACGTCCATCAGTCAATTAGATATCATTCTGACACCAAACTGACACCAAACCCACTTTTTCCAACTCGTTTAGTAGCCAACTATCACATACTTCAGAGCTGGCCTAAAATTCCCAACGCCTTCTGTTCAAACCACAAAAAAATGTAAAACACGTAGTTACGTTCTAGCTGCGGGTCCACTTATGATGTTTTGTGTAGGTCTAGCTGAGGCGACCCCGAATCCAAAGTTTCGTCTCGATAGGTCATTTGGTGCCCGAGCAAGACCCTAATTGGTGCTGAAAATACACTTCTCGGTCCGAGAACCTTCTAGAGCCACGTACCTCACCACGCACTATCGACCTGAGGTCTATAACAGGTTTCTAAAGTTTCGGATGTCTAGGTCTGACGGTTCTTTAACCTCTTGCGACGAGCAATCCCGTATCCTGGAGCGTAATCATAGCCTCAAATGCATTATCATAACGCGGCATACATAAATACCCCTAAAAACTTTTCCTATTCGTGAAAATCGCACCGCAAATCGCGGAAAAATTATTGCTCTATTTTCATTTTGGACCTTTAATCCCAGAAAAATGGCCATAACTCAAAAACCGTTGAGGCCTAGACGCCATCTTGTTCGGGGCCAACTGCCCTTATGCCAAACCTACGCTCACCAAGTTTCTTCTTCGAAGTCTTTTCTATTTTGGAGATAAGGCGACGTCGTGATTCGTGATGTTTTGTACTTTGTAATATGATTCCATTCACCCTCTTGTGGGATTTATCGGGACAGCGGAAAAATGACCAAAACTTTATTATTTTATAAAACGGAAACCGAATGTCCGAGAGAGCTCGTTTGATGACTTACCGGTAGATCGGGCCCTGCCGCACGGCCCGACGCCGTCCGCGAATTCTACAAACGTTTTCAGACGTCTGGTAAGCGACCGTACATTTGCAATATGGACTTTCTCACTAACCAAATGGCGAATGTCAAAGTGTTCCCTTAAGGTTTGTAGGGGACCAACAGCTCCCTAAATTCTTTATAGAACTCCGGAGGGAAGCCATCCTCCCCAGGAGATTTATTAGAAGGTAAGGATTTAATGGCCTCCAACAATTCAGGAACTGAGAAGTGTTCACTCAGGCGCTCGCTGTCTTCCCCTGACAGGCATGGGAGGTTGAGAGAGGAGAGAAAGGAGTCGATCTCTGATAGATCATCGCTTGATTGGGAAGTGTAGAAGTCTTCATAGTATTTCTTAAAAGTATTATTAATTTCAGTAGGGTCGAAAGATATCTCATTAGCAAGAGTTTCTATGGCATTAATTGTCCTCTTACTTTCCTCTGCTTTCAGTTGCCATGCCAATACTTTGTGAGCTTTCTCTCCAAGCTCGTAATAACGCTGTTTTGATTTAGTGATGGCACTCTCAGCTTGATATGTGTTCAGAATATTATATTTAATAATCAAAAGAAGGATTATGACACACTAGCCAGGGATGACCCAAAACAACAGGTGTAAAAGGTGAACGGAAAATCAAAAAAGAAATGGTCTCACTATGGTTACCAGATACTGTGAGGGTTAAAGGTAGTGTTTCACATAATATACTGGGGAGAGGACTACCATCCAAGGCGAACATGACCGTGGGCTCCCCTAACTGTCTGAGAGGAATGTCATGTTCCCGAGCCCAGGCTTCGTCCATAAAACAGCCGTCCGCCCCAGAGTCTATTAATGCACTGCAGGAAGCTGCCGAACCGGTCCAGCGTAGATGGACCGGCAAGGTAGTACAGGAACTTGACGGAGAGGACAGAGTAGTAGCGCTTATCAGTAGCCCTCCGCTTACTGATGAGCTCTGGCCTTTAACTGGACATGAAATGACAAAATGACCAGCGGAACCGCAATAGAGACAGAGGCGGTTGGTGATTCTCCGTTCCCCTCTCCTTAGTCGAGATGCGAATACCCCCAGCTGCATGGGCTCAACACCTGAGTCAGTGGGGAAAGATGGTAGTGTCGGGGAGAGGGGGGACACAGTTAACGCGAGCTCTCTTCCATGAGCTCGGTGACGAAGATCTACCCGTCGTTCTATGCGAATAGCGAGTTCAATCAAAGAATCCACGCTGGATGGAACCTCCCGGGAGAGAATCTCATCCTTAACCTTAGCGTGGAGTCCCTCCAGAAAACGAGCGAGCAAAGCCTGCTCGTTCCAGTCACTGGAGGCAGCAAGAGTGCGAAACTCTATAGAGTAATCCGTTATGGATCGATTACCTTGACATAGGGAAGACAGGGACCAGGAAGCTTCTTTCCCAAAAACAGAACGATCAAAAACCCGTATCATCTCCTCCTTAAAGTTCTGATACTGGTTAGTACACTCAGCCCTTGCCTCCCAGATAGCCGTGCCCCACTCCCGAGCCCGTCCAGTAAGGAGAGATATGACGTAGGCGATACGAGCAATACCCCTGGAGTACGTGTGGGGCTGGAGAGAGAACACTATATCACACTGGGTAAGGAACGAGCGACATTCAGTGGGCTCCCCAGAGTAGCACGGTGGGTTATTAATTCTGGGTTCCGGAGACCCGGAAGCCCAGGAGGTAACCGGTGGATCGAGGCGGAGATTGTGAATCTCCTCCGAGAGGCCGGAGACTTGGGCAGCCAGGGTCTCAACGGCATGTCGAGCAGCAGACAATTCCTGTTCGTGTCTACCTAGCATCGCTCCCTGGAACTCGACAGCAGAGTAGAGAGAATCCGTAGTCGCTGGGTCCATTCTTGGTCGGATCCTTCTGTTATGCAGGTGAGTGAGGACCCAAAAGCGACTAAACAGAAACAGAGTTTATTCAAGTCCAAACAGAAAAATAACAAATCCTGAATCCTTAACAGGAATTGTCCAAACGGGGATAACAGAAATCCTCTAGTTTGTAGAGGGGAACAACAGGATTAGCGGCCACAGACTGCAGGTCTCTTCGGGTAGGCGCAGGCCGTAGCTGACAGAGACACCTGCTCACACGCAGCATCTGATGAAGGCAAAAACACGACAGGACGGAACAAGTACACAGCGAACAGCAAACATCAAACATGGATCCGACAAGGACAGAAGCAGAAACAGAGAGAGAAATAGGGACTTAATCAGAGGGCAAAATAGGGGACAGGTGTGAAAGAGTAAACGAGGTAGTTAGGAGAATGAGGAACAGCTGGGAGCAGGAACGAAACGATAGAGAGAGAGAGGGATAGAGAGAGAGGGATAGAGACCTAATAAGACCAGCAGGGGGAAACGAATAGAAGAGAAAGCACAGGGACAAGACATGACAATATATGACAAAACATGACAGGTTGCCCTTGGAAAAGCTATTCTTCAATACATGAATATTATCAGTTTCTCTAGGATTGTGGATGGATTCTATATTCATGTGGCGCCATGCAAGAGAGGAAATATGTTTTGTGAAGAGGTTGGTGTTTTGATCCACACATGAAGTTCATCGCCTCCACCACTAAGACCTGTGCTCTCGCGGTGGCAGTCAGCCATCTTACCAGTGTTTGTGAAAGTCAAAATCTTCCAATGCCATAATTAAGTACAGAATTATACTGGTTACACGATGAGGATGGGATTCGAACCCATGCATGCAGAGCACAATGGATTAGCAGTCCATCGCCTTAACCACTCGGCCACCTCATCCTAAAAAAGCAAGTGACCTTAAAAAACTGTAGTTGCTGTATCGAAACCCTTGAATGAAATCTATGAAAGTTAGGCAGAGCAATGGCAGGGCCATGTGTCGATCCAATCGAGACATTTAACAAATCTGTTGTCAGGCCGAGTTGCCTCAAATGCTTGATGCAGTGTGTTGAGGTGTCGGTTCAAATCCCACCATTGAGGTTGCCCTTGGAAAAGCTATTCTTCAATACATGAATCTTATCAGTTTCTCTAGGATTGTGGAGGGATTCTATATTCATGTGGGGCCATGCAAGAGAGGAAGTATGTTTTGTGAAGAGGTTGGTGTTTTGATCCACACATGTAGTTCATCGCCTTCACCACTAAGATACCAATTCCTGTGCTCTCGCGGTGGCAGTCGGCCATCTTACCAGTGTTTGTGAAAGTCAAAATCTTCCAATGCCATAATAAAGTACAGACTTGTACTGGTTACACGATGAGGATGGGATTCAAACCCATGCATGCAGAGGACAATGGATTAGCAGTCCATCGTCTTAACCACTCAGCCACCTCATCATGTAATACCTACGTGGCAAATGACCTTAAAAAACTGTAGTTGCTGTATCGAAACCCTTGAATGAAATCTATGAAAGTTAGGCAGAGCAATGGCAGGGCCATGTGTCGATCCCATCGAGACATTTAACAAATCTGTTGTCAGGCAGAGTTGTCTCAAGTGCTTGATGCGGTGTGGGTTCAAATCCCACCATTGAGTTTGCTCTTGGAAAAGCTATTCTTCAATACATGAATCTTATCAGTTTCTCTAGGATTGTGGAGGGATTCTATATTCATGTGGGGCCATGCAAGAGAGGAAATATGTTTTGTGAAGAGGTTGGTGTTTTGATCCACACATGTAGTTCATCGCCTTCACCACCAAGATACCAATTCCTGTGCTCTCGCGGTGGAATATAGAATCTTACCAGTGTTTGTGAAAGTCAAAATCTTCCAATGCCATAATAAAGTATAGAATTGTACTGGTTACACGATGAGGATGGGATTCTAACCCATGCATGCAGAGCATAATGGATTAGCAGTCATCGCCTTAACCACTCAGCCACCTCATCCTGTAACACCTACGTGGCAAATAACCTTAAAAAACTGTAGTTGCTGTATCGAAACCCTTGAATGGTCTCTATGAAAGTTAGGCAGAGCAATGGCAGGGCCATGTGTCGATCCCATCGAGACGTTTAACAAATCTGTTGTCAGGCCGAGTTGTCTCAAGTGCTTGATGCGGTGTGTTGGATCAAATCACACCATTGAGGTTGCCCTTGGAAAAGCTATTCTTCAATTCATGAATCTTATCAGTTTCTCTAGGATTGTGGAGGGATTCTATATTCATGTGGGGCCATGCAAGAGAGGAAGTATGTTTTGTGAAGAGGTTGGTGTTTTGATCCACACATGTAGTTCATCGCCTTCACCACTAAGATACCAATTCCTGTGCTCTCGCGGTGGCAGTCGGCCATCTTACCATCTCTTACCATCTCTGCATGTCTGGCAGACATATCAGTGTGGATGACGGATCACCACCTCAAGCTGAACCTCGGCAAGACTTCATCATGTCCATTAGGTGATGTTTTTTCACTATAGAATCATATTGCAAGTGCACGTGCATTTGCAATGTGGTTCAATGGACAATTACCATATGAAATTTGACATGCTCAAAAATCCTGCAGAAATGCAAAATTGACTGGCCAGATGAACTCGGGATGGCCTGACAGTGATAGTTGCTCCTTTCCATCGCTCGTTGTGTTGACTTCATCATGTCCATTTTGTGATGTTTTTACACTATGGAATCATATTGCAAATGCACGTGCATTTGCAATATGTTTCAATGTGCATTTACCATATGAAATTTGACATGCTCAAAAATGCTAAATTGACTGGTCTGATGAACACAGGATGGCCGAGCAGTGAGAGTTGTACCTTTCCATCACTCGTTGTGTTGATTTCATCATGTCCATTTGTTTATGTTTTCTCACTTTTGCAAAGTCACTGTGCATTTGCAATATGGTTCAATGGGCAGGTACCATCACGAATTTGTCATGCTATAAAAATCCTGCAGGAATGTGAAATTGACTGGCCCGATGAACTCGGGATGGCTGGACAGTGATTCTGGTTCATCTCAATGGCTCGTTAGGGTTGATTTCAGAATGTCACTTTTGGTGATGGTACCTCACTGTTTAAACATATTGCAAATGGACAAGAGTCACCAGCAAGTCACCGTCCATCAGTCAATTAGATATCATTCTGACACCAAACTGATACAAACTGACACTAAACCCACTTTTTCCAACCTGTTTCGTAGCCAACTATCACATACTTCAGAGCTGGCCCAAAATTCACAATGCCTTTGGTTCAAACCATAAAAAAAACATAAAACACGTAGTTACGTTCTAGCTGCGGGTCCATTTCTTATGTTACTTGTAGGCCTAGCTGAGGCGACCCCGAATCCCAAGTTTCGGCTCGATCGGTCATTTGGTGTCCGAGCAAAACCCTAATTGGTGCTGAAAATCCACTTTTTTCCATGACTTGCTACGGGGTCCTTGAATGAGCTATCGGACAGAAACGTTGGGGTCTGTCTATATGGGCTGAGACGGTCGCAATGCACATAGTCTTGTGTCTCTGAGACATTTCTAAATGTCGCCATTTTCGTAATGGTCAAAATGAATTGAAGTCATTGCAAATGTACGAAGCTGTTTCTCGGGCCGAGAACCGTCTAGAGCCACGTAACTCACCACGCACTATCGACCTGAAGTCTAGAACAGGATTCTAAAGTTTCGGAACTCTAGGTCTGACGGTTCTTTAAAAGTTCCAACAAGGTTAACTAATGCAGGCAGTGTATGTCTCTACGCACCCCAATGGGTCCCTACTTCCAAGCTGTGTGTCTGTGTGATTTAGTTTTCCTTTGAAATTTTATGGGAAAAATGACTGATTTACAGTTCATGGGGGTTGCCTAATCACACATATGAAGTTTTGGACAGATCTGACTTTTTTAACCCCTCGAAACAGCCCCTGAGACACCAATTAAGGCACTTCCGGTTGGCACAGGAAGCTATAAGTCAACACATATCCTCACTGGGGTATGCTTTTACAGAATCCTGAGTTTTAAGTCCTTACGTTAAGAATTGACTGATTTACACAGGGTTGAATGCACTATGTCTATCAAACTGCAGGCAGGTAATGGAAAAAACACTTTTAGGGTGTTTTTAACCACTTCCGGTTGGTCCAGGAAGTTTAGAATCAACACAGGTAGACCTCATACTGGCCTGATGGACTGTTACCAAAGACAGGTTCATACGGCATTCATAACCCATATAGACTTCAGGTTGAATTTAGGGGTAAAGGCAATGTATTCCTATGGGGAGAGAAGTCAATGCAAACTCTTTGAAGTAAACAACTTCTTTTAACTATTATGGGTTAATGCCACACGGTCAACGTTAGGCTTGCACGGATCGGAAGGACCTTAGGAACATACCTGAGGTCGAATTGTGCTTCTCACCCTAACGGTTCTCTCACTGTCACCCAAAAGCAAATGACGTTGTGGGGCAGGCTTCATTTTGGGCCTAATTTTCTAATGGTCGCTGCGCTTAGACCGAGCGAGCTACGGTCAAGCGGGATATCTCGTTGAACTCGGCACGGCCTAGAGATTATGTTTATGCCATTGCCTGCTCTCTGTGTCTTTGAGAACCGCACTTTTCACTCCATCCTTGCTGTGTGTGCGTGTGAGAGCTTTTCTTTGACATCTGTTGGGAGAAATGACTGATTTACAGTTCATGAGGGTTAACTAGTCACACATATGAAGTTTTGAAAAGATCTGACCTTTTTAACCCATGGAAACTGCCACTGTGACACCATTAAAGGCACTTCCGGTTTGCACAGGAAGCTATAAATAAACCCATATCATGATTGGGGTATGCCTTTACATAATCCTGAGTTTTAAGTCTTTACGTTAAGAACTGAGTTATTTACGGAGGGTTTAGTGAGTGTGTGTTATTTCAGAAAATCATAGAAAATCACAGAAATCTCGCAGAGCTCCGCAGCACACTTTAAAAAGATTCGTAAGAACACCCTGCAACTGGATCTGTAACCGTTGAAAAAAAAAACACCTATCCGTGAACATCACCAAGGTGTCGTTGTATGATTTCTCTTAAATGACGATAGATAAATGGCTGGTTCTTTTTTTATTGACACCGGAGGCTCCTTGACTTTGACGTGAAGTGGAAAAATAATTTCTCTATTTTCATTTTGGACCTTTAATGGCCATAACTCAAAAACCGTTTGAGGCCTGGACGCCATGTTGTTCGGGGCCAACTGCCCATTATGCCGCCCCTACGCTCACCGAGTTTCGGCTTCTAAATATTTTCAGTTTTCGAGATAAGGTCCCGTCGTGAATCGTGATGTTTTGTCCAATAGCAATATGATTGCTTATGCCCTCTTGTGGGAATTTCCGGGACAGCGGAAAAATGACCTAAATCTTATTATTTTTGTAAAACGGAAACCGAATGTCCGACAAAGTTCATTTGATGACTTCCTGGTAGGTCCGGCCCTGCCGCTCGGCCCGACGCCGTCCGCGAATTTTAGAAACGATTTCGGACGTCTAGTAAGGGACCGTACATTTGCAATATGGACTTTCTCACTAACCATACAGGTACTGCCGAAATCTTCCCTTAAGGTATGTAATACCTACGTGGCAAATGAGCTTAAAAAACTGTAGTTGCTGTATCGAAACCCTTGAATGAAATCTATGAAAGTTAGGCAGAGCAATGGCAGGGCCATGTGTCGATCCCATCGAGACATTTAACAAATCTGTTGTCAGGCAGAGTTGTCTCAAGTGCTTGATGCGGTGTGGGTTCAAATCCCACCATTGAGTTTGCTCTTGGAAAAGCTATTCTTCAATACATGAATCTTATCAGTTTCTCTAGGATTGTGGAGGGATTCTATATTCATGTGGGGCCATGCAAGAGAGGAAATATGTTTTGTGAAGAGGTTGGTGTTTTGATCCACACATGTAGTTCATCGCCTTCACCACCAAGATACCAATTCCTGTGCTCTCGCGGTGGAATATAGAATCTTAACAGTGTTTGTGAAAGTCAAAATCTTCCAATGCCATAATACAGTACAGAATTGTACCGGTTACACGATGAGGATGGGATTCAAACCCATGCATGCAGAGCACAATGGATTAGCAGTCCATCGCCTTAACCACTCGGCCACCTCATCATGTAATACCTACGTGGCAAATGACCTTAAAAAACTGTAGTTGCTGTATCGAACCCTTGAATGAAATCTATGAAAGTTAGGCAGAGCAATGGCAGGGCCAAGTGTCGATCCCATCGAGACATTTAACAAATCTGTTGTCAGGCCGAGTTGTCTCAAGTGCTTGATGCGGTGTGTTGAGGTGTCGGTTCAAATACCAGCATTGAGGTTGCCCTTGGAAAAGCTATTCTTCAATACATGAATCTTATCAGTTTCCCTAGGATTGTGGAGGGATTCTATATTCATGTGGGGCCATGCAAGAGAGGAAGTATGTTTTGTGAAGAGGTTGGTGTTTTGATCCACACATGTAGTTCATCGCCTTCACCACTAAGATACCAATTCCTGTGCTCTCACGGTGGCAGTCGGCCATCTTACCAGTGTTTGTGAAAGTCAAAATCTTCCAATGCCATAATAAAGTATAGAATTGTACTGGTTACACGATGAGGATGGGATTCGAACCCATGCATGCAGAGCATAATGGATTAGCAGTCATCGCCTTAACCACTCAGCCACCTCATCCTGTAACACCTACGTGGCAAATAACCTTAAAAAACTGTAGTTGCTGTATCGAAACCCTTGAATGGTCTCTATGAAAGTTAGGCAGAGCAATGGCAGGGCCATGTGTCGATCCCATCGAGACGTTTAACAAATCTGTTGTCAGGCCGAGTTGTCTCAAGTGCTTGATGCGGTGTGTTGGATCAAATCACACCATTGAGGTTGCCCTTGGAAAAGCTATTCTTCAATTCATGAATCTTATCAGTTTCTCTAGGATTGTGGAGGGATTCTATATTCATGTGGGGCCATGCAAGAGAGGAAGTATGTTTTGTGAAGAGGTTGGTGTTTTGATCCACACATGTAGTTCATCGCCTTCACCACTAAGATACCAATTCCTGTGCTCTCGCGGTGGCAGTCGGCCATCTTACCATCTCTTACCATCTCTGCATGTCTGGCAGACATATCAGTGTGGATGACGGATCACCACCTCAAGCTGAACCTCGGCAAGACTTCATCATGTCCATTAGGTGATGTTTTTTCACTATAGAATCATATTGCAAGTGCACGTGCATTTGCAATGTGGTTCAATGGACAATTACCATATGAAATTTGACATGCTCAAAAATCCTGCAGAAATACAAAATTGACTGGCCAGATGAACTCGGGATGGCCTGACAGTGATAGTTGCTCCTTTCCATCGCTCGTTGTGTTGACTTCATCATGTCCATTTTGTGATGTTTTTACACTATAGAATCATATTGCAAATGCACGTGCATTTGCAATACGTTTCAATGTGCATTTACCATATGAAATTTGACATGCTCAAAAATGCTAAATTGACTGGTCTGATGAACACAGGATGGCCGAGCAGTGAGAGTCGTACCTTTCCATCACTCGTTGTGTTGATTTCATCATGTCCATTTGTTTATGTTTTCTCACTTTTGCAAAGTCACTGTGCATTTGCAATATGGTTCAATGGGCAGGTACCATCATGAATTTGTCATGCTATAAAAATCCTGCAGGAATGTGAAATTGACTGGCCCGATGAACTCGGGATGGCTGGGCAGTGATTCTGGTTCATCTCAATGGCTCGTTAGGGTTGATTTCAGAATGTCACTTTTGGTGATGGTACCTCACTGTTTAAACATATTGCAAATGGACAAGAGTCACCAGCAAGTCACCGTCCATCAGTCAATTAGATATCATTCTGACACCAAACTGATACAAACTGACACTAAACCCACTTTTTTCCAACCTGTTTCGTAGCCAACTATCACATACTTCAGAGCTGGCCCAAAATTCACAACGCCTTTGGTTCAAACCATAAAAAAAACATAAAACACGTAGTTACGTTCTAGCTGCGGGTCCATTTCTTATGTTACTTGTAGGCCTCGATGAGACGACCCCGAATCCCGAGTTTCGGCTCAATAGGTCCTTCGGTGCCCGAGTAAAACCCTAATTGGTGCTGAAAATCAATTTTTTTTCAATGCCTTGCTATGGGGTCCTTGAATGAGCTATCGGACCGAAACGTTGGGGTCCGTCTCTATGGACCGAGCCGGTTTCAATGCACCTAGTCTTGTGTCTCTGAGACTTTTCTAAATGTCGCCATTTTCGTAATGGTCAAAATGAATTGAAGTCATTGCAAATGTACGAGGCTATTTCTCAGTCCGAGAACCTTCTAGAGCCACCTAACTCACCACGCACTATCGACCCGAGGTCTAGAACAGGTTTCTAAAGTTTCGGAACTCTAGGTCTGACGGTTCTTTTTTAGCTCGAACAAAGCTAACTATTGGATGCACTGTCTGTCTCTACAAACCCCAATACGTCCCTCCTTCCAAGTTGTGTGTCTGTGTGATTTAGTTTTCCTTTGAAATTTTATGGGAAAAATGACTGATTTACAGTTCATGGGGGTTGCCTAATCACACATATGAAGTTTTGGACAGATCTGACGTTTTTAACCCCTCGAAACAGCCCCTGAGACACCAATTAAGGCACTTCCGGTTGGCACAGGAAGCTATAAGTCAAGACATATCCTCACTGGGGTATGCTTTTACAGAATCCTGAGTTTTAAGTCCTTACGTTAAGAATTGACTGATTTACACAGGGTTGAATGCACTATGTCTATCAAACTGCAGGCAGGTAATGGAAAAATACTTTTAGGGTGATTTTAACCACTTCCGGTTGGTCCAGTAAGCTTAGAATCAACACAGGTAGACCTCATACTGGCCTGATGGACTGTTATCAAAGACAGGTTCATACGGCATTCATAACCCATATAGACTTCAGGTTGAATTTAGGGGTGCAGGCAATGTATTCCTATGGGGAGAGAAGTCAATGCAAACTCTTTGAAGTAAACACCTTATTTTAACTATTAAGGGTTAATGCCACACGGTCAAGGTTAGGCTTGCACGGATCAGGAGGACCTTAGGAACGTACCTGAGGTCGAATTGTGCTTCTCACCCTAACGGTTCTCTCACTGTCACCCAAAAGCAAATGACGTTGTGGGACAGGCTTAATTTTGGGCCTACTTTTCTAATGGTCGCTGCGCTCAGACCGAGCGAGCTACGGTCAAGCGGGATATCTCGTTGAACTCGGCACGGCCTAGAGATTATGTTTATGCCATTGCCTGCTCTCTGTGTCTTTGAGAACCGCACTTTTTCACTCCATCCTTGCTGTGTGTGCGTGTGAGAGCTTTTCTTTGACATCTGTTGGGAGAAATGACAGATTTACAGTTCATGAGGGTTACCTAGTCACACATATGAAGTTTTGAAAAGATCTGACCTTTTTAACCATTGGAAACTGCCACTGTGACATCATTAAAGGCACTTCCGGTTGGCACAGGAAGCTATAAGTAAACCCATGTCTTGATTGACATAGAAACTTACAGAATCCTGAGTTTTAAGTCTTTAAGTTAAGAATTGACTGATCTACAATCTACACAGGGTTGAATGTAGTCATTTTCACCTTTGAAGGTTATGTACATCAAAACACCTTTTGGGTCAATTTAACCACTTCCGGTTGCTTCAGGAAGCTTAGAATCGGCACAGGTAGACCTCATAGTGATCTGATGGACTGTCATAGAAGACAGGTTCATAAGGCATTCATAACCCACATAGGCCTCAGGTTGAATTTAGAGGTGCAGGCAATATATTCCTATGGGGAGAGAAAACAATGCAAACTGTTTGAAGTAAACACCTTCTTGTAACTGTTAAGGGTTAATGCCACACGGTCAAGGTTAGGCTTGCACGGATCGGGAGGACCTCAGGAACGTACCTGAGGTCGAATTGTGCTTCTCACCCTAACGGTTCTCTCACTGTCACCCAAAAGCAAATGACATTGAGGGCCAGCCTTCCTTTTGCGCCTTCTTTTTTTCAAGGTCGCTGCACTCAGAGCGAGCGAAGGGTCAAGCGGGGCGTCTCGTTGAACTCTGCACAGCCTGGAGATTATGTTTATGCCATTGCCTGCTCTCTGTGTCTTTGAGAACCGCACTTTTCACTCCATCCTTGCTGTGTGTGCGTGTGAGAGCTTTTCTTTGACATCTGTTGGGAGAAATGACTGATTTACAGTTCATGAGGGTTAACTAGTCACACATATGAAGTTTTGAAAAGATCTGACCTTTTTTAACCCATGGAAACTGCCACTGTGACACCATTAAAGGCACTTCCGGTTTGCACAGGAAGCTATAAATAAACCCATATCATGATTGGGGTATGCCGTTACATAATCCTGAGTTTTAAGTCTTTACGTTAAGAACTGAGTTATTTACGGAGGGTTTAGTGAGTGTGTGTTATTTCAGAAAATCATAGAAAATCACAGAAATCTCGCAGAGCTCCGCAGCACACTTTAAAAAGATTCGTAAGAACACCCTGCAACTGGATCTGTAACCGTTGAAAAAAAAAACACCTATCCGTGAACATCACCAAGGTGTCGTTGTATGATTTCTCTTAAATGACGATAGATAAATGGCTGGTTCTTTTTTTATTGACACCGGAGGCTCCTTGACTTTGACGTGAAGTGGAAAAATAATTTCTCTATTTTCATTTTGGACCTTTAATGGCCATAACTCAAAAACCGTTTGAGGCCTGGACGCCATGTTGTTCGGGGCCAACTGCCCATTATGCCGCCCCTACGCTCACCGAGTTTCGGCTTCTAAATATTTTCAGTTTTCGAGATAAGGCCCCGTCGTGAATCGTGATGTTTTGTCCAATAGCAATATGATTGCTTATGCCCTCTTGTGGGAATTTCCGGGACAGCGGAAAAATGACCTAAATCTTATTATTTTTGTAAAACGGAAACCGAATGTCCGACAAAGTTCATTTGATGACTTCCTGGTAGGTCCGGCCCTGCCGCTCGCCCGACGCCGTCCGCGAATTTTAGAAACGATTTCGGACGTCTAGTAAGGGACCGTACATTTGCAATATGGACTTTCTCACTAACCATACAGGTACTGCCGAAATCTTCCCTTAAGGTATGTAATACCTACGTGGCAAATGAGCTTAAAAAACTGTAGTTGCTGTATCGAAACCCTTGAATGAAATCTATGAAAGTTAGGCAGAGCAATGGCAGGGCCATGTGTCGATCCCATCGAGACATTTAACAAATCTGTTGTCAGGCAGAGTTGTCTCAAGTGCTTGATGCGGTGTGGGTTCAAATCCCACCATTGAGTTTGCTCTTGGAAAAGCTATTCTTCAATACATGAATCTTATCAGTTTCTCTAGGATTGTGGAGGGATTCTATATTCATGTGGGGCCATGCAAGAGAGGAAATATGTTTTGTGAAGAGGTTGGTGTTTTGATCCACACATGTAGTTCATCGCCTTCACCACCAAGATACCAATTCCTGTGCTCTCGCGGTGGAATATAGAATCTTAACAGTGTTTGTGAAAGTCAAAATCTTCCAATGCCATAATACAGTACAGAATTGTACCGGTTACACGATGAGGATGGGATTCAAACCCATGCATGCAGAGCACAATGGATTAGCAGTCCATCGCCTTAACCACTCGGCCACCTCATCATGTAATACCTACGTGGCAAATGACCTTAAAAAACTGTAGTTGCTGTATCGAACCCTTGAATGAAATCTATGAAAGTTAGGCAGAGCAATGGCAGGGCCAAGTGTCGATCCCATCGAGACATTTAACAAATCTGTTGTCAGGCCGAGTTGTCTCAAGTGCTTGATGCGGTGTGTTGAGGTGTCGGTTCAAATACCAGCATTGAGGTTGCCCTTGGAAAAGCTATTCTTCAATACATGAATCTTATCAGTTTCCCTAGGATTGTGGAGGGATTCTATATTCATGTGGGGCCATGCAAGAGAGGAAGTATGTTTTGTGAAGAGGTTGGTGTTTTGATCCACACATGTAGTTCATCGCCTTCACCACTAAGATACCAATTCCTGTGCTCTCACGGTGGCAGTCGGCCATCTTACCAGTGTTTGTGAAAGTCAAAATCTTCCAATGCCATAATAAAGTATAGAATTGTACTGGTTACACGATGAGGATGGGATTTGAACCCATGCATGCAGAGCATAATGGATTAGCAGTCATCGCCTTAACCACTCAGCCACCTCATCCTGTAACACCTACGTGGCAAATAACCTTAAAAAACTGTAGTTTCTGTATCAAACCCTTGAATGGTCTCTATGAAAGTTAGGCAGAGCAATGGCAGGGCCATGTGTCGATCCCATCGAGACGTTTAACAAATCTGTTGTCAGGCCAAGTTGTCTCAAATGCTTGATGCGGTGTGTGGATCAAATCACACCATTGAGGTTGCCCTTGGAAAAGCTATTCTTCAATTCATGAATCTTATCAGTTTCTCTAGGATTGTGGAGGGATTCTATATTCATGTGGGGCCATGCAAGAGAGGAAGTATGTTTTGTGAAGAGGTTGGTGTTTTGATCCACACATGTAGTTCATCGCCTTCACCACTAAGATACCAATTCCTGTGCTCTCGCGGTGGCAGTCGGCCATCTTACCATCTCTTACCATCTCAAAATCTGCATGTCTGGCAGACATATCAGTGTGGATGACGGATCACCACCTCAAACTGAACCTCGGCAAGACTTCATCATGTCCATTAGGTGATGTTTTTTCACTATAGAATCATATTGCAAGTGCACGTGCATTTGCAATGTGGTTCAATGGACAATTACCATATGAAATTTGACATGCTCAAAAATCCTGCAGAAATGCAAAATTGACTGGCCAGATGAACTCGGGATGGCCTGACAGTGATAGTTGCTCCTTTCCATCGCTCGTTGTGTTGACTTCATCATGTCCATTTTGTGATGTTTTTACACTATAGAATCATATTGCAAATGCACGTGCATTTGCAATACGTTTCAATGTGCATTTACCATATGAAATTTGACATGCTCAAAAATGCTAAATTGACTGGTCTGATGAACACAGGATGGCCGAGCAGTGAGAGTCGTACCTTTCCATCACTCGTTGTGTTGATTTCATCATGTCCATTTGTTTATGTTTTCTTTAACTGCAAAGTCACTGTGCATTTGCAATATGGTTCAATGGGCAGGTACCATCACGAATTTGTCATGCTATAAAAATCCTGCAGGAATGTGAAATTGACTGGCCCGATGAACTCGGGATGGCTGGGCAGTGATTCTGGTTCATCTCAATGGCTCGTTAGGGTTGATTTCAGAATGTCACTTTTGGTGATGGTACCTCACTGTTTAAACATATTGCAAATGGACAAGAGTCACCAGCAAGTCACCGTCCATCAGTCAATTAGATATCATTCTGACACCAAACTGATACAAACTGACACTAAACCCACTTTTTCCAACCTGTTTCGTAGCCAACTATCACATACTTCAGAGCTGGCCCAAAATTCACAACGCCTTTGGTTCAAACCATAAAAAAAACATAAAACACGTAGTTACGTTCTAGCTGCGGGTCCATTTCTTATGTTACTTGTAGGCCTCGATGAGACGACCCCGAATCCCGAGTTTCGGCTCAATAGGTCCTTCGGTGCCCGAGTAAAACCCTAATTGGTGCTGAAAATCAATTTTTTTCAATGCCTTGCTATGGGGTCCTTGAATGAGCTATCGGACCAAAACGTTGGGGTCCGTCTCTATGGACCGAGCCGGTTTCAATGCACCTAGTCTTGTGTCTCTGAGACTTTTCTAAATGTCGCCATTTTCGTAATGGTCAAAATGAATTGAAGTCATTGCAAATGTACGAGGCTATTTCTCAGTCCGAGAACCTTCTAGAGCCACCTAACTCACCACGCACTATCGACCCGAGGTCTAGAACAGGTTTCTAAAGTTTCGAACTCTAGGTCTGACGGTTCTTTTTTAGCTCGAACAAAGCTAACTATTGGAGGCACTGTCTGTCTCTACAAACCCCAATCGTCCCTCCTTCCAAGTTGTGTGTCTGTGTGATTTAGTTTTCCTTTGAAATTTTATGGGAAAAATGACTGATTTACAGTTCATGGGGGTTGCCTAATCACACATATGAAGTTTTGGACAGATCTGACGTTTTTAACCCCTCGAAACAGCCCCTGAGACACCAATTAAGGCACTTCCGGTTGGCACAGGAAGCTATAAGTCAAGACATATCCTCACTGGGGTATGCTTTTACAGAATCCTGAGTTTTAAGTCCTTACGTTAAGAATTGACTGATTTACACAGGGTTGAATGCACTATGTCTATCAAACTGCAGGCAGGTAATGGAAAAATACTTTTAGGGTGATTTTAACCACTTCCGGTTGGTCCAGTAAGCTTAGAATCAACACAGGTAGACCTCATACTGGCCTGATGGACTGTTATCAAAGACAGGTTCATACGGCATTCATAACCCATATAGACTTCAGGTTGAATTTAGGGGTGCAGGTAATGTATTCCTATGGGGAGAGAAGTCAATGCAAACTCTTTGAAGTAAACACCTTATTTTAACTATTAAGGGTTAATGCCACACGGTCAAGGTTAGGCTTGCACGGATCAGGAGGACCTTAGGAACATACCTGAGGTCGAATTGTGCTTCTCACCCTAACGGTTCTCTCACTGTCACCCAAAAGCAAATGACGTTGTGGGACAGGCTTAATTTTGGGCCTACTTTTCTAATGGTCGCTGCGCTCAGACCGAGCGAGCTACGGTCAAGCGGGATATCTCGTTGAACTCGGCACGGCCTAGAGATTATGTTTATGCCATTGCCTGCTCTCTGTGTCTTTGAGAACCGCACTTTTTCACTCCATCCTTGCTGTGTGTGCGTGTGAGAGCTTTTCTTTGACATCTGTTGGGAGAAATGACAGATTTACAGTTCATGAGGGTTACCTAGTCACACATATGAAGTTTTGAAAAGATCTGACCTTTTTAACCATTGGAAACTGCCACTGTGACATCATTAAAGGCACTTCCGGTTGGCACAGGAAGCTATAAGTAAACCCATGTCTTGATTGACATAGAAACTTACAGAATCCTGAGTTTTAAGTCTTTAAGTTAAGAATTGACTGATCTACAATCTACACAGGGTTGAGAGCAATGGCATTGATGTAGTCATTTTCACCTTTGAAGGTTATGTACATCAAAACACCTTTTGGGTCAATTTAACCACTTCCGGTTGCTTCAGGAAGCTTAGAATCGGCACAGGTAGACCTCATAGTGATCTGATGGACTGTCATAGAAGACAGGTTCATAAGGCATTCATAACCCACATAGGCCTCAGGTTGAATTTAGAGGTGCAGGCAATATATTCCTATGGGGAGAGAAAACAATGCAAACTGTTTGAAGTAAACACCTTCTTGTAACTGTTAAGGGTTAATGCCACACGGTCAAGGTTAGGCTTGCACGGATCGGGAGGACCTCAGGAACGTACCTGAGGTCGAATTGTGCTTCTCACCCTAACGGTTCTCTCACTGTCACCCAAAAGCAAATGACATTGAGGGCCAGCCTTCCTTTTGCGCCTTCTTTTTTTCAAGGTCGCTGCACTCAGAGCGAGCGAAGGGTCAAGCGGGGCGTCTCGTTGAACTCTGCACAGCCTGGAGACTATGGTGATGCCATTTTTTGTGTTGATTTCAGAATGCCATTTTGGTGATGGTCCCTCTCCGTTTAAACATATTGCTAATGTACAAAAGTCAACTAGCAAGTCAGTGTCCATCAGTCAATTAGATGTCATTCTGACACCAAACTGATACCAATTGACACCAAACCCACTTTTTCCAACTCATTTAGAAGCCAACTATCACATATGTCAGAGCAGGCCCGTAATTCACAGCGCCATTAGTTTAAAACATAATAAAAACGTAAAACACATAGTTACGTTCTAGCTGCGGGTCCAGGTCAGACATTATGTGAAGGCCTATGTGAGGCGACCCCGAATCCCGAGTTTCGGCTCGATAGGTCCTTCGGTGCCCGAGTAAAACCCTAAT
>NW_025744875.1:0-4931 GCF_021184085.1 Oncorhynchus gorbuscha
GGTCAGTCCATGAGTCAGTCAACCAGTTAGTCAACCATCTCAAATCACAGGTCAGCCAAACAGTTAGTCAACCATCCCAAATCCACAGATCAGTCAACCAGTTAGTCAACCATCCCAAATCACAGGTCAGTCAACGAGTCCAGTCAACCAGTTAGTCAACCATCTCCAAATCACAGGTCAGCCAACCAGTTAGTCAACCATCCCAAATCACAGATCAGTCAACCAGTTAGTCAACCATCCCAAATCACAGGTCAGCCAACCAGTTAGTCAACCATCCCAAATCACAGATCAGTCACGAGTCAGTCAACCAGTTAGTCAACCATCTCAAATCACAGGTCAGTCAACCAGTTAGTCAACCATCTCAAATCACAGGTCAGCTCAACCAGTTAGTCAACCATCTCAAATCACAGGTCAGCTCAACCAGCTAGTCAACCATCTCAAATCACAGGTCAGTCAACGAGTCAGTCAACCAGCTAGTCAACCATCCCAAATCACAGGTCAGTCAACGAGTCAGTCAACCAGTTAGTCAACCATCTCAAATCACAGGTCAGCCAACCAGTTAGTCAACCATCCCAAATCACAGGTCAGTCAACGAGTCAGTCAACCAGTTAGTCAACCATCTCAAATCACAGGTCAGTCAACGAGTCAGTCAACCAGTTAGTCAACCATCTCAAATCACAGGTCAGCCAACCAGCTAGTCAACCATCTCAAATCACAGGTCAGTCAACCAGTTAGTCAACCATCTCAAATCACAGGTCAGCCAACCAGCCAGTCAACCATCTCAAATCACAGGTCAGTCAACCAGTTAGTCAACCATCTCAAATCACAGGTCAGTCAACGAGTCAGTCAACCAGCTAGTCAACCATCTCAAATCACAGGTCAGTCAACGAGTCAGTCAACCAGTTAGTCAACCATCCCAAATCACAGGTCAGCCAACCAGTTAGTCAACCATCCCAAATCACAGGTCAGTCAACGAGTCAGTCAACCAGTTAGTCAACCATCTCAAATCACAGGTCAGTCAACGAGTCAGTCAACCAGTTAGTCAACCATCTCAAATCACAGGTCAGCTAACCAGTTAGTCAACCATCTCAAATCACAGGTCAGTCAACCAGTTAGTCAACCATCTCAAATCACAGGACAGCCAACCAGCTAGTCAACCAGCCCGTATCACAGGTCAGTCAACGAGTTAGTCAACCAGTTAGTCAACCATCTCAAATCACAGGTCAGTCAACCAGCTAGTCAACCAGCCCGTATCACAGGTCAGTCAACGAGTCAGTCAACCAGTTAGTCAACCATCTCAAATCACAGGTCAGCTAACCAGTTAGTCAACCATCTCAAATCACAGGTCAGCCAAACAGCTAGTCAACCATCTCAAATCACAGGTCAGTCAACCAGTTAGTCAACCATCTCAAATCACAGGTCAGCCAACCAGCCAGTCAACCATCTCAAATCACAGGTCAGTCAACGAGTCAGTCAACCAGTTAGTCAACCATCTCAAATCACAGGTCAGCCAACCAGTTAGTCAACCATCCCAAATCACAGATCAGTCAACCAGTTAGTCAACCATCCCAAATCACAGGTCAGTCAACGAGTCAGTCAACCAGTTAGTCAACCATCTCAAATCACAGGTCAGCCAACCAGTTAGTCAACCATCCCAAATCACAGATCAGTCAACCAGTTAGTCAACCATCCCAAATCACAGGTCAGCCAACCAGTTAGTCAACCATCCCAAATCACAGATCAGTCAACGAGTCAGTCAACCAGTTAGTCAACCATCTCAAATCACAGGTCAGTCAACCAGTTAGTCAACCATCCCAAATCACAGATCAGTCAACCAGTTAGTCAACCATCCCAAATCACAGGTCAGCCAACCAGTTAGTCGACCATCCCAAATCACAGGTCAGTCAACGAGTCAGTCAACCAGTTAGTCAACCATCTCAAATCACAGGTCAGTCAACCAGTTAGTCAACCATCTCAAATCACAGGTCAGCCAACCAGTTAGTCAACCATCTCAAATCACAGGTCAGCCAACCAGTTAGTCAACCTTCCCAAATCACAGGTTAGCCAACCAGTTAGTCAACCATCCCAAATCGCAGGTCAGTCAACGAGTCAGCCAACCAGTTAGTCAACCATCTCAAATCACAGGTCAGTCAACGAGTCAGTCAACCAGTTAGTCAACCATCTCAAATCACAGGTCAGCTAACCAGTTAGTCAACCATCTCAAATCACAGGTCAGCCAACCAGCTAGTCAACCATCTCAAATCACAGGTCAGTCAACCAGTTAGACAACCATCTCCAGATCACAGGTCAGCCAACCAGTTAGTCAACCATCTCAAATCACAGGTCAGCTAACCAGTTAGTCAACCATCTCAAATCACAGGTCAGCCAACCAGCTAGTCAACCATCTCAAATCACAGGTCAGTCAACGAGTCAGTCAACCAGTTAGTCAACCATCTCAAATCACAGGTCAGTCAACCAGTTAGTCAACCATCCCAAATCACAGGTCAGCCAACCAGCTAGTCAACCAGCCCGTATCACAGGTCAGTCAACGAGTTAGTCAACCAGTTAGTCAACCATCTCAAATCACAGGTCAGTCAACCAGCTAGTCAACCAGCCCGTATCACAGGTCAGTCAACGAGTCAGTCAACCAGTTAGTCAACCATCTCAAATCACAGGTCAGCTAACCAGTTAGTCAACCATCTCAAATCACAGGTCAGCCAACCAGCTAGTCAACCATCTCAAATCACAGGTCAGTCAACCAGTTAGTCAACCATCTCAAATCACAGGTCAGCCAACCAGCCAGTCAACCATCTCAAATCACAGGTCAGTCAACCAGTTAGTCAACCATCTCAAATCACAGGTCAGTCAACGAGTCAGTCAACCAGCTAGTCAACCATCCCAAATCACAGGTCAGTCAACGAGTCAGTCAACCAGTTAGTCAACCATCTCAAATCACAGGTCAGCCAACCAGTTAGTCAACCATCCCAAATCTCAGGTCAGTCAACGAGTCAGTCAACCAGTTAGTCAACCATCTCAAATCACAGGTCAGTCAACGAGTCAGTCAACCAGTTAGTCAACCATCTCAAATCACAGGTCAGCTAACCAGTTAGTCAACCATCTCAAATCACAGGTCAGTCAACCAGTTAGTCAACCATCCCAAATCACAGGACAGCCAACCAGCTAGTCAACCAGCCCGTATCACAGGTCAGTCAACGAGTTAGTCAACCAGTTAGTCAACCATCTCAAATCACAGGTCAGTCAACCAGCTAGTCAACCAGCCCGTATCACAGGTCAGTCAACGAGTCAGTCAACCAGTTAGTCAACCATCTCAAATCACAGGTCAGCTAACCAGTTAGTCAACCATCTCAAATCACAGGTCAGCCAAACAGCTAGTCAACCATCTCAAATCACAGGTCAGTCAACCAGTTAGTCAACCATCTCAAATCACAGGTCAGCCAACCAGTTAGTCAACCATCCCAAATCACAGGTCAGTCAACGAGTCAGTCAACCAGTTAGTCAACCATCTCAAATCACAGGTCAGCCAACCAGTTAGTCAACCATCCCAAATCACAGATCAGTCAACCAGTTAGTCAACCATCCCAAATCACAGGTCAGCCAACCAGTTAGTCAACCATCCCAAATCACAGATCAGTCCAGCGAGTCAGTCAACCAGTTAGTCAACCATCTCAAATCACAGGTCAGTCAACCAGTTAGTCAACCATCCCAAATCACAGATCAGTCAACCAGTTAGTCAACCATCCCAAATCACAGGTCAGCCAACCAGTTAGTCGACCATCCCAAATCACAGGTCAGTCAACGAGTCAGTCAACCAGTTAGTCAACCATCTCAAATCACAGGTCAGTCAACCAGTTAGTCAACCATCTCAAATCACAGGTCAGCCAACCAGTTAGTCAACCATCTCAAATCACAGGTCAGCCAACCAGTTAGTCAACCTTCCCAAATCACAGGTTAGCCAACCAGTTAGTCAACCATCCCAAATCGCAGGTCAGTCAACGAGTCAGCCAACCAGTTAGTCAACCATCTCAAATCACAGGTCAGTCAACGAGTCAGTCAACCAGTTAGTTAACCATCTCAAATCACAGGTCAGCTAACCAGTTAGTCAACCATCTCAAATCACAGGTCAGCCAACCAGCTAGTCAACCAGCCCGTATCACAGGTCAGTCAACGAGTTAGTCAACCAGTTAGTCAACCATCTCAAATCACAGGTCAGTCAACCAGCTAGTCAACCAGCCCGTATCACAGGTCCAGTCAGCGAGTCAGTCAACCAGTTAGTCAACCATCTCAAATCACAGGTCAGCTAACCAGTTAGTCAACCATCTCAAATCACAGGTCAGCCAACCAGCTAGTCAACCATCTCAAATCAAGGTGTCAGTCAACCAGTTAGTCAACCATCTCAAATCACAGGTCAGCCAACCAGCCAGTCAACCATCTCAAATCACAGGTCAGCCAACCAGTTAGTCAACCATCTCAAGTCACGGGTCAGTCAACTTGAGTCAGGGTCAACCAGCTAGTCAACCATCCCAAATCACAGGTCGAGTCAACGCAGTCAGTCAACCAGTTAGTCAACCATCTCAAATCACAGGTCAGCCAGCAGCTAGTCAACCAGCCCGTATCACAGGTCAGTCAACGAGTTAGTCAACCAGTTAGTCAACCATCTCACAATCACAGGTCAGTCAACCAGCTAGTCAACCAGCCCGTATCACAGGTCAGTCAACGAGTCAGTCAACCAGTTAGTCAACCATCTCAAATCACAGGTCAGCCAACCAGTTAGTCAACCATCCCAAATCACAGTGATCAGCCAACAGCTAGTCAAGCCGTATCTCAAGTCAGTCAGCAGGTCAGTCAACCAGTTAGTCAACCATCTCAAATCACAGGTCAGCCAACCAGCCAGTCAACCATTTCAAATCACA
>NW_025744876.1:0-4926 GCF_021184085.1 Oncorhynchus gorbuscha
GATCCATGGCACGAAGCCTCCAGTGAGGATCCATGGCAAGAAGCGTCCAGTGATGATCCATGGCACGAAGCCTCCAGTGATGATCCATGGCAAGAAGCCTCCAGTGATGATCCATGGCAAGAAGCCTTCAGTGATGATCCATGGCAAGAAGCCTCCAGTGATGATCCATGGCACGAAGCCTCCAGTGAGTAGTCATGGCACGAAGCCTCCAGTGAGGAGTCATGGCACGAAGCCTCCAACGACGGCCTCCAATCCGGAGCCTCCTACGACGGTCTCCAGTCTGGAGCCTCCAGCGACGTCCTTCAGTCCGGAGCCTCCAGCGACATCCTTCAGTCCGGAGCTTCCAGCGACATCCTTCAGTCCGGAGCCTCCAGAGTCGGCCTCCAGTCCGGAGCCTCCAGAGACGGCCTCCAGCGAGGGTGCGCAGTACGGGGCCCGCAATGAGGGTGCTCAGTACGGGGCCCACAATGAGGGCGCCCAGTCCGGGGGCCGCAAAGAGGGCGCCCAGTCCGGGGGCCGCAAAGAGGGTGCCCAGTCCAGTCCGGGGCACGCGGCGAGGTTGCCCAGTCCGGGCCCACGACGAGGATCCCCAGTCTGTGGCCCGCTACAAGGTTCCCCAGTTTGGGGCCCGAACGAGGTTTGTTTGGCGTCTTTTCAAATAAAAAGAAAATGTACACTCACCACGCTGCGCCTTGGTCCAGTTCTTTCAACAGCCGTGACAGGAGGCTCCGTCAAGTGGGTGTGATGCAGTGCGGACTTGGGAGACTTGCAGAGGCCAACCGACTCCATACCATGTGGCTGTGTGCCTCCCAAATCATCATAAAAGGCTCTGTACATGGTCAATTCGACTTCACAGTGGCCATACAGTGGCCATACAGCATTTACTGCAATGCACCCCCAACAGAAGTCAGAGCATTCATACTTACCCACTCCTCTTTCTATTCTGGGTTAGAGCCAGTTTGCACCGTTCTGTGAAGAAAGTAGCACACAGCGTTGGCACAAGATTTTCAGGTTTTTGACAATTTTTCACATGGAATAGCCTTCATGTCTCAGAACAACATTTAAACGACTTTGTTTCCGGCCATTTTGAGCCTGCAATCGAACCTACAAATGATGATGTCTAGATTCTCAACTAGTCTAAATAAGGCTAGTTTTATTGCTTCTTTAATCAGAACAACAGTTTGCAACTGTGTTAACATAATTGCAAAAGGGTTTTATAATGATCAATTAGCCTTTAAAATGGTAAACTTGGATTAGCTAAAACAACACAGAAGTGATGATTTCTGATAATGGGCCTCTTTCACCTATGTAGATATTCCATAAAAAAAATCTGTCATTTCCAGCTACAGTAGTCATTTACAACATTAACAATGTCTACACTGTATTTATGATCAATTTTAACGGTGATGTATACTATATATATATATATTTTTTTTTCTAAACAGTATTTTCCTTCTTCATTATTTTACCCTGAATTACAGTCCCCTCCTCTAATTGGAATAAAGTAATGGACAACAATAGTTAGCTTCTACTTCCAGATTATACATACTATAAAATATTTTACAGACACAATATAGTTTACATTAGTTATCTTGTTTATTTGTTATTTTTTGTTCCACCCTTCAGCTCCCCTCAACCCCTCTCATCTATGTCTGAACACCCATCCTTTTTATTTCTATTTGCCATATATTTTTCAACTGTGCTGTGATGTCTCATAAAACTTCTTGAACCTTTCTGTTCTTATAGTTTACACAGATTGCAAATTAAAGATACACATTTTGTGCTGAGAGCATTGTTAAGTTATTGATCGATTGACTTTGACTTTTCAAATCACCCAGCAGTGCTATCTGCAGAGTTAGTTCCAGGTAAATGGTGGATTATTTCAGGCCATTCCCTGAACCTGCGACCAAAAACAAGCTACAAAATGTTTGTGCAGTAGCAAAACAAGTCATCTAATGATTCTGTTCCTTGTCATAGAAGAACTGGGACATTTTAAGCTTCCGGGAATTGTGTACAGATCTTGCGACATGGGATTGCGCATTATCACGCTAAAACATGAGGAGATGGTGGTGGATGAATGGCATGACAATGAACCTTGGGATCTCATCACGTTATCTCTGTGCATTCAAATTGTCATCGATAAAATGCAATTCTGTCTGTAGTCTCTAGTTTATGCCTACCTATACCATAACCCCACCACCATGACACTCTGTTCACAATGTTGACATCAGCAAACGGCTTGTCCACACAAGCCATACACATGGTCTGGTTGGACATGCTGCCAATTTCTCAAAAACATTGGAGACGGCTTATGGTAGCGCATTCAGTTTTCTGGCAACAGCTCTGGTGGACATGCCTGCATTCAGCATGCCATTTGCACGGTCCCTCAAATTGAGACATCTGTGTCATTGTGTTATGTGACAAAAACTGCACGTTTTATTTTTATTGTCTCCAGCACAAGGTGCACCTGTGTAATGATCATGCTGTTTAATCAGCTTATTGATATGCCACACCTGTCAGGTGGATGGATAATCTTGGAAAAGGAGAAATGCTCACTAACAGGGATGTAAACAAATGTGGGCACAACATTTGAGAGAAATAAGCTTTTTGTTCGTATGGAACATTTCTGGGATCTTTTATTTCAGCTCATGAAACATGTTGCGTTTATATTTTTGTTCAGTGTAATAATAAACTACATTTATCAATCTGACTTATGTGAATAAATGCTTTAGCCCAGTTAGCAATGAGCAATCTGGAGGCCGGCGTCCATCAAGAGGTTATTTGCCCGTCGCCTCATTCACATGGTGCCCGCGATATTCCACTTGTGCATATCATACAAAACATAAAATTCGAAATGGGTGATGGACATTCACAAATGAACACATATCATCCTAAATGTAGAGACTGATTTACATACAGAATAATATGAAATGCTCTGAGACCAGGTTGCCTTATCAGTCATTGATCAATTCTGATGTAGTACCACCACTGCAATGTGTGCAATGATAATCACTTGTCTTTTATGTCTGATGTTCTATTTTGAAAACTATTCACACTTGCTCGTGTTGTACTCAGGTGGTATGCTGAACATCATGCCATGGCCTAAAATACAAGGTATATTGCAATCACTGATCAATGATGCTAATAAACACTCCGGGTGAATGGTTACAGGTCTATTGACACAAATGTTATATTTGATTTATTTTATAGTCCTGAAAAACTTGCTTGAGAGGGCTCCGTTCTCCACATGAGTACAACACTACACCGTGGTTGGTGTAAAGCATCCGCACAGCCAGCAGAGGGCGCCAAAGCACATAATAGACTTCACATCAGCTACCACTGTAGTGTACATGAGGTGAATCGGTTCGTAGAAACAAAATAGGACTGTAAATGCAGGAGGACTGTACCTTTAAGTCATCATCATCATCATCATCATACGACATACATATTTCGGTCACGCATGACACGCTGCTGCGCCTGCTCAGTTTACCACAGACGGTTCAGTGACAAATGTACCACTATCCCGTTAGATGTAGGAAGCCCGTGTGCTCCAGTGTATACCCACTGTAGACTTGGCGGCTATTGTTGTGATTCCGCGATTTGGGTGACAGCTCCAGTGGATCAAAAAATTCCAGGAGCAACCGAATAATGAGAAGAGGGATTTACAATATTTCTACTGCACGGATAGCGCAGAGAGAGACCCACAATAAAAGGTAACTAATAATCAATATATTTCCTTTATTGTTTCGCCATTTGTGTGTAATTCCCCTGATGACATAATGCTACATTATAGGTTATGAAAATGCGGATGAATGCAACAACACTTGCGTGTGCGGTCGTGTTTAGCCTTTTGTGCGTTGCCTGTATTGCTTTTCTACAGGCTACAGTTTTGCTGACAACACCCAATTAATATAATCCCCTTGGTATCAATGTAGCCTTTCTCTGTAGTGTGGCGAATATGGTTATAAACAGAAACACTTCAGTAACTTGATTTCCTGCTTAGGATAGGATTCAATAGATGGATTTGCATAGGTTGCCCAGCGTAAAATACACAGGAACACATTTTCCTTCCTTTAAAAAAATAAGTATTTATTGTTTTGCAATATTATATATGCACTATCTGTCGTTGTGGTAATGCACAGTTCGTTGTGTAATGAATGCATGTGTGTGTGTGTTTTTCATGCATGTTTGTGTGTTCCTGTGCATGTGCATGTGTTCCTAACTCATTCCATTTGCACCTGTGTATGTGTGGGACAACTTCCTCTGGGCATGTAAAGTCAAGTCAATCAGTTGGGGGCACGACCAGCTACCTAAACCCTCTCTGGTCTCTCTTCTGGCCTCTCTCCTGGCCTCTGCCCTGCCAACAGAGACATTCTCAGTAACTCCATATGCCTGCTATGATTTCAGACCACTGACCACATGGCAGTTTCTGCCAGACGCTTTGGATAGTATGCAGCACATTCAGAGCTTTATAGCGAGGATCGCCATCGCCCGTGTTCCCTCTTCTGAGTTTGTTATTCTGAAAGTAAGACAAAGAGATAAAGAGGTGAAGCTGTTCCCGACCATCAGCAGCCTACCATATTGGTATTGATGTCTCCCGACCTGAGTTTCTTTGGTTAGGACGGGTGTGTTGTCACTTTTTTCTTTTTGCCCATTAAGATAAACAAACAAATGTTAGGCTTACAAGGTGGAGGCCAGGAGGGTCAAATGTCTTTCTCCTTGTAGTCACAGATATCAGTATCTGCTGACCATGTAGTTCCAGGTGTACTGTACTGTGCAGACATCAGTCGAAGCCTCAGTCATCTCCTCTGCTCTGTTGTATTTGTGCCAATGAGGGACCCCACTGTCTGTCTGGCAGACATGTGCTACATTCTCTACCTTACTGAATTATTCAGTAGGTCTAGACTGATTCACATTCTAGACATC
>NW_025744877.1:0-4921 GCF_021184085.1 Oncorhynchus gorbuscha
GGGATGGGGGTAGCAGTGCTCAGTGAGAGGAGAGAGGTCTGAGGATGGCAGGGGATGGGGGTAGCAGTATTTCAGTGAGAGGAGAGAGGTCTGAGGATGGAGGTAGCAGTGCTCAGTAAGAGGAGAAAGGCCTGAGGATCTCAGGGGATGGGGGTAGCAGTACTCAGTGAGAGGAGAGAGGTCTGAGGATGGAGGTAGCAGTGCTCAGTGAGAGGAGAAAGGCCTGAGGATCTCAGGGGATGGGGGCAGCAGAGCTCAGTGAGAGGAGAGAGGCCTGAGGATGGCAGGGGATGGGGGTAGCAGAGCTCAGTAAGAGGAGAGAGGCCTGAGGATCTCAGGGGATGGGGGTAGCAGTGCTCAGTAAGAGGAGAGAGGCCTGAGGATGGCAGGGGATGGGAAGTAGCAGAGCTCAGTGAGAGGGAGAGAGGCCTGAGGATGCAGGGGATGGGGGTAGCAGAGCCCAGTGAGAGGAGAGCGGTCTGAGGATGGAGGGGTAGCAGTGCCCAGTAAGAGGAGAAAGGCCTGAGGGATGGCAGGGGATGGGGGTAGCAGTACTCAGTGAGAGGAGAGAGGTCTGAGGATGGCAGGGATGGGGTAGCAGTGCTCAGTGAGAGGAGAGAGGCCTGAGGATGCAGGGGATGGGGGCAGCAGTGCCTCAGTAAGAGGAGAAATAAATCTGAGGATGGCTGGGGATGGGGTAGCAGTGCTCAGGGAGAGGAGAGAGGTCTGAGGATGGCAGGGGATGGGGGTAGCAGTACTCAGTGAGAGGAGAGAGGTCTGAGGATGGAGGTAGCAGTGCCAGTAAGAGGGAGAAAGGCCTGAGGATCTCAGGGGATGGGGGTAGTACTCAGTGAGAGGAGAGAGGTCTGAGGATGGAGGTAGCAGTGCTATCAAGAGAGAGAAAGGCCTGAGATGGCAGGGGAGGGGGGGTAGCAGTACTCAGTGAGAGGAGAGAGGTCTGAGGATGGAGGTAGCAGTGCTCAGTAAGAGGAGAAAGGCCTGAGGATCTCAGGGGATGGGGGCAGCAGAGCTCAGAGAGAGGCCTGAGGATGGCAGGGGATGGGGGTAGCAGAGCTCAGTGAGAGGAGAGAGGCCTGAGGATGGCAGGGGATGGGGGTAGCAGAGCTCAGTGAGAGGAGAGAAGCCTGAGGATGGAGGTAGCAGTGCTCAGTAAGAGGAGAAAGGCCTGAGGATCTCAGGGGATGGGGGTAGCAGAGCTCAGTGAGAGGAGAGAGGTCTGAGGATGGAGGTAGCAGTGCTCAGTAAGAGGAGAAAGGCCTGAGGATCTCAGGGGATGGGGGGCAGCAGTACTTCAGTGAGAGGAGAGAGGTCTGAGGATGGAGGTAGCAGTGCTCAGTGAGAGGAGAAAGGCCTGAGGATCTCAGGGGATGGGGCAGCAAGAGCTCAGTGAGAGGAGAGAGGCCTGAGGGATGGCAGGGGATGGGGGTAGCAGAGCTCAGTAAGAGGAGAGAGGCCTGAGGATCTCAGGGGATGGGGGTAGCAGTGCCTCAGTAAGAGGAGAGAGGCCTGAGGGACAGCAGGGGGATGGGGGTAGCAGAGCTCAGTGAGAGGAGAGAGGCCTGAGACGGCAGGGGGAGCTGGGGGCAGCAGAGCCTGGAGAGGAGAGAGGTCTGAGGATGGAGGTAGCAGTGCTCAGTAAGAGGAGAAAGGCCTGAGGATGGCAGGGGATGGGGGTAGCAGTACCAGGAGAGGAGCAGGAGTGCCTGAGGATGGCAGGGGATGGGGTAGCAGTGCTCAGTGAGAGGAGAGAGGCCTGAGGATGGCAGGGGATGGGGGTAGCAGAGCTCAGTGAGAGGAGAGAGATCTGAGGATGGCAGGGGATGGGGGTAGCAGTGCTCAGTGAGAGGAGAGAGGTCTGAGGATGGCAGGGGATGGGGGTAGCAGTACTCAGTGAGAGGAGAGAGGTCTGAGGATGGAGGTAGCAGTGCTCAGTAAGAGGAGAAAGGCCTGAGGATCTCAGGGGATGGGGGTAGCAGTACTCAGTGAGAGGAGAGAGGTCTGAGGATGGAGGTAGCAGTGCTCAGTAAGAGGAGAAAGGCCTGAGGATGGCAGGGGATGGGGGTAGCAGTACTCAGTGAGAGGAGAGAGGTCTGAGGATGGAGGTAGCAGTGCTCAGTAAGAGGAGAAAGGCCTGAGGATCTCAGGGGATGGGGGTAGCAGTACTCAGTGAGAGGAGAGAGGTCTGAGGATGGAGGTAGCAGTGCTCAGTAAGAGGAGAAAGGCCTGAGGATGGCAGGGGATGGGGGTAGCAGTACTCAGTGAGAGGAGAGAGGTCTGAGGATGGCAGGGGATGGGGGTAGCAGTACTCAGTGAGAGGAGAGAGGTCTGAGGATGGCAGGGGATGGGGGTAGCAGTGCTCAGTGAGAGGAGAGAGATCTGAGGATGGCAGGGGATGGGGGTAGCAGAGCTCAGTGAGAGGAGAGAGGCCTGAGGATGGCAGGGGATGGGGGTAGCAGAGCTCAGTGAGAGGAGAGAAGCCTGAGGATGGAGGTAGCAGTGCTCAGTAAGAGGAGAAAGGCCTGAGGATCTCAGGGGATGGGGGTAGCAGAGCTCAGTGAGAGGAGAGAGGTCTGAGGATGGAGGTAGCAGTGCTCAGTAAGAGGAGAAAGGCCTGAGGATCTCAGGGGATGGGGGTAGCAGAGCTCAGTGAGAGGAGAGAGGTCTGAGGATGGAGGTAGCAGTGCTCAGTAAGAGGAGAAAGGCCTGAGGATGGCAGGGGATGGGGGGTAGCAGAGCTCAGTGAGAGGCCTGAGGATGGCAGGGTATGGGGGGTAGCAGAGCTCAGTAAGAGGGAGATTGGCCTGAGGATGGCAGGGGATGGGGTAGCAGAGCTCAGTGAGAGGCCTGAGGATGGCAGGGTATGGGGGGTAGCAGAGCTCAGTGAGAGGAGAGAGATCTGAGGATGGCTGGGGATGGGGGTAGCAGTGCTCAGTGAGAGGAGAGAGGTCTGAGGATGGCAGGGGATGGGGTAGCAGTACTCAGTGAGAGGAGAGAGGTCTGAGGATGGAGGTAGCAGTGCTCAGTAAGAGGAGAAAGGCCTGGAGGATCTCAGGGGGATGGGGGGTAGCAGTACTCCGTGAGAGGAGAGAGGTCTGAGGATGGAGGTAGCAGTGCTCAGTGAGAGGGAGAAAGGCCTGAGGATCTCAGGGGATGGGGCAGCAGAGCTCAGTGAGAGAGAGAGGCCTGAGGATGGCAGGGGATGGGGGTAGCAGAGCTCAGTAAGAGGGAGAGAGGCCCTGAGGATCTCAGGGATGGGGGTAGCAGTGCTCAGTAAGAGGAGAGGCCCTGGGAGGATGGCAGGGGGATGGGGGTAGCAGAGCTCAGTGAGAGGAGAGGCCGGAGGATGGCAGGGGATGGGGGTAGCAGAGCTCAGTGAGAGGAGAGAGGTCTGAGGATGGAGGTAGCAGTGCTCAGTAAGAGGAGAAAGGCCTGAGGATGGCAGGGGATGGGGGTAGCAGTACTCAGTGAGAGGAGAGAGGTCTGAGGATGGCAGGGGATGGGGGTAGCAGTGCTCAGTGAGAGGAGAGAGGCCTGAGGATGGCAGGGGATGGGGGTAGCAGTGCTCAGTAAGAGGAGAAAGGCCTGAGGATGGCAGGGGATGGGGGTAGCAGTGCTCAGTGAGAGGAGAGAGGTCTGAGGATGGCAGGGATGGGGGTAGTGGCACTTCAGTGAGAGGAGAGAGGTCTGAGGATTGGAGGTAGCAGTGCTCAGTAAGAGGAGAAAGGCCTGAGGATGGCAGGGATGGGGGTAGCAGTACTCAGTGAGAGGAGAGAGGTCTGAGGATGGAGGTAGCAGTGCTCAGTAAGAGGAGAAAGGCCTGAGGATGGAGGGGATCCCAGGAGAGGAGAGAGGCAGAGCAGTGCTCAGTAAGAGGAGAAAGGCCTGAGGAGGGGGATGGCAGCAGAGCTCAGAGAGAGGCCTGAGGATGGCAGGGGGATGGGGTAGCAGAGCTCAGTGAGAGGAGAGAGGCTGAGGATGGCAGGGGATGGGGGCAGAGCTCAGTGAGAGGAGAGAAGCCTGAGGATGGAGGTAGCAGTGCTCAGTAAGAGGGAGCAGGCCTGAGGATCCCAGGGATGGGCAGCAGAGCTCAGTGAGAGGAGAGAGGTCTGAGGATGGAGGTAGCAGTGCTCAGTAAGAGGAGAAAGGCCTGAGGATCTCAGGGGATGGGGGGCAGAGCCCAGTGAGGAGAGAGGTCTGAGGGATGGAGGTAGCAGTGCTCAGTAAGAGGAGAGAGGCCTGAGGATGGCAGGGGATGGGGGGTAGCAGAGCTCAGTGAGAGGCCTGAGGATGGCAGGGTATGGGGGGTAGCAGAGCTCAGTGAGAGGAGAGAGATCTGAGGATGGCTGGGGATGGGGGTAGCAGTGCTCAGTGAGAGGAGAGAGGTCTGAGGATGGCAGGGGATGGGGGTAGCAGTACTCAGTGAGAGAGAGAGGTCTGAGGATGGAGGTAGCAGTGCCTGTAAGAGGAGAAAGGCCTGAGGATCTCAGGGGATGGGGGTAGCAGTACCAGTGAGAGGAGAGAGGTCTGAGGATGGAGGTAGCAGTGCTCAGTGAGAGGAGAAAGGCCTGAGGATCTCAGGGGATGGGGGCAGCAGAGCTCAGTGAGAGGAGAGAGGCCTGAGGATGGCTGGGGATGGGGGTAGCAGTGCTCAGTGAGAGGAGAGAGGCCTGAGGATGGCAGGGGATGGGGGTAGCAGAGCTCAGTAAGAGGAGAGAGGCCTGAGGATCTCAGGGGATGGGGGTAGCAGTGCTCAGTAAGAGGAGAGAGGCCTGAGGATGGCAGGGGATGGGGGTAGCAGAGCTCAGTAAGAGGAGAGAGGCCTGAGGATGGCAGGGGATGGGGGTAGCAGAGCTCAGTAAGAGGAGAGAGGCCTGAGGATGGCCTGAGGATGGCAGGGGAT
>NW_025744878.1:0-4914 GCF_021184085.1 Oncorhynchus gorbuscha
TTCTAGTGTCCAGACCATCTTATCCCTAATACAACACAGAACAGTGCATATACCTATGTATACTCGTGTCCAGACCATGAATTCCCTAATACAACACAGACCAGTGCACATACCTATGTATGCTCGTGTCCAGACCATCTAATTCCTAATACAACACAGACCAGTGCATATACCTATGTATACTCGTGTCCAGACCATGAAATCCCTAATACAACACAGAACAGTGCACAGCCCTGTGTTTGCTATTGTCCAGACAATCATGTCCATTTTTACCCCCAAAAATTACATTTCATTAACCAGGTAGGCTAGTTGAGAAAAATTCTCATTTACAACTGTGACCTGGCCAAGATAAAGCAAAGCAGTGCGACAGAAACAACAACACAGAATTACACATGGAATAAACAAGCGTACAGTCAATAACACAACAGAAAAAAAGTATATTTACATTGTGTGCAAATGGTGTGAGGTGGTAAGGCAATAAATAGACCATAGTAGTGAAGTAATTACATTTTAGAAGATTAACACTGGAGTGATAGATGAGCAGATGGTGATGTGCAAGGAGAAATACTGGTGTGCAAAAGAGCAGAAAAGTACAATATAACAAAACATACAATATACAATATGAAGTACAATATAACAAAGCAATATGGGGATGAGGTAGATAGATTGGGTGGGCTATTTACAGATGGACTATGTACAGCTGCAGCGATCGGTTAGCTGCTCAGATAGCTGATGTTTAAAGTTACTGATGGAAATGTAAGTCTCCAGCTTCAGCGATTGTTGCAATTTGTTCCAGTCACTGGCAGCAGAGAACTGGAAGGAAAGGCAGCCAAAAGAGGTGTTGACTTTGGGGATGATCAGTGAGATATACCTGCTGGAGTGCGTGCTACGGATGGGTGTTGTTATCGTGACCAGTGAGCTGAGATAAGGCAGAGCTTTACATAGCATAGACTTATAGATGACCTGGAGCCAGTGAGTCTGGCGACAAACATGTAGCGAGGACCAGCCGACTAGAGCATACAGGTCGCAGTGGTGGGTGGTACAAGGAGCTTTGGTAACAAAACGGATGGCACTGTGATAGACTGCATCCAGTTTGCTGAGTAGAGTATTGGAAGCTATTTCTTAGATGATATCGCCAAAGTCGAGGATCAGTAGGATAGTCACTCTAGTAAAACTAAGTTTGGCAGGCGTGAGTGGAGGCGGCTTTGTCCATAATATAACACAGTGCATTGCACAGACCTGTGTATGGAGTGTCCAGACCATGATATCCCTAATATAACACAGTGCATTGCACAGACCTGTGTATGGAGTGTCCAGACCATGATATCCCTAATATAACACAGTGCATTGCACAGACCTGTGTATGGAGTGTCCAGACCATGATATCCCTAATATAACACAGTGCATTGCACAGACCTGTGTATGGAGTGTCCAGACCATGATATCCCTAATATAACACAGTGCATTGCACAGACCTGTGTATGGAGTGTCCAGACCATGATATCCCTAATATAACACAGTGCATTGCACAGACCTGTGTATGGAGTGTCCAGACCATGATATCCCTAATATAACACAGTGCATTGCACAGACCTGTGTATGGAGTGTCCAGACCATGATATCCCTAATATAACACAGTGCATTGCACAGACCTGTGTATGGAGTGTCCAGACCATGATATCCCTAATATAACACAGTGCATTGCACAGACCTGTGTATGGAGTGTCCAGACCATGATATCCCTAATATAACACAGTGCATTGCACAGACCTGTGTATGGAGTGTCCAGACCATGATATCCCTAATATAACACAGTGCATTGCACAGACCTGTGTATGGAGTGTCCAGACCATGATATCCCTAATATAACACAGTGCATTGCACAGACCTGTGTATGGAGTGTCCAGACCATGATATCCCTAATATAACACAGTGCATTGCACAGACCTGTGTATGGAGTGTCCAGACCATGATATCCCTAATATAACACAGTGCATTGCACAGACCTGTGTATGGAGTGTCCAGACCATGATATCCCTAATATAACACAGTGCATTGCACAGACCTGTGTATGGAGTGTCCAGACCATGATATCCCTAATATAACACAGTGCATTGCACAGACCTGTGTATGGAGTGTCCAGACCATGATATCCCTAATATAACACAGTGCATTGCACAGACCTGTGTATGGAGTGTCCAGACCATGATATCCCTAATATAACACAGTGCATTGCACAGACCTGTGTATGGAGTGTCCAGACCATGATATCCCTAATATAACACAGTGCATTGCACAGACCTGTGTATGGAGTGTCCAGACCATGATATCCCTAATATAACACAGTGCATTGCACAGACCTGTGTATGGAGTGTCCAGACCATGATATCCCTAATATAACACAGTGCATTGCACAGACCTGTGTATGGAGTGTCCAGACCATGATATCCCTAATATAACACAGTGCATTGCACAGACCTGTGTATGGAGTGTCCAGACCATGATATCCCTAATATAACACAGTGCATTGCACAGACCTGTGTATGGAGTGTCCAGACCATGATATCCCTAATATAACACAGTGCATTGCACAGACCTGTGTATGGAGTGTCCAGACCATGATATCCCTAATATAACACAGTGCATTGCACAGACCTGTGTATTCTAGTGTCCAGACCATCTTATCCCTAATACAACACAGAACAGTGCACAGACCTGTGTATTCTAGTGTCCAGACCATCTTATCCCTAATACAACACAGAACAGTGCATATACCTATGTATACTCGTGTCCAGACCATGAATTCCCTAATACAACACAGACCAGTGCATATACCTATGTATGCTCGTGTCCAGACCATGAAATCCCTAATACAACACAGAACAGTGCACAGCCCTGTGTTTGCTATTGTCCAGACAATCATGTCCATTTTTACCCCCAAAAATTACATTTCATTAACCAGGTAGGCTAGTTGAGAAAAATTCTCATTTACAACTGTGACCTGGCCAAGATAAAGCAAAGCAGTGCGACAGAAACAACAACACAGAATTACACATGGAATAAACAAGCGTACAGTCAATAACACAACAGAAAAAAAGTATATTTACATTGTGTGCAAATGGTGTGAGGTGGTAAGGCAATAAATAGACCATAGTAGTGAAGTAATTACATTTTAGAAGATTAACACTGGAGTGATAGATGAGCAGATGGTGATGTGCAAGGAGAAATACTGGTGTGCAAAAGAGCAGAAAAGTACAATATAACAAAACATACAATATACAATATGAAGTACAATATAACAAAGCAATATGGGGATGAGGTAGATAGATTGGGTGGGCTATTTACAGATGGACTATGTACAGCTGCAGCGAATCGGTTAGCTGCTCAGATAGCTGATGTTTAAAGTTACTGATGGAAATGTAAGTCTCCAGCTTCAGCGATTGTTGCAATTTGTTCCAGTCACTGGCAGCAGAGAACTGGAAGGAAAGGCAGCCAAAAGAGGTGTTGACTTTGGGGATGATCAGTGAGATATACCTGCTGGAGTGCGTGCTACGGATGGGTGTTGTTATCGTGACCAGTGAGCTGAGATAAGGCAGAGCTTTACATAGCATAGACTTATAGATGACCTGGAGCCAGTGAGTCTGGCGACAAACATGTAGCGAGGACCAGCCGACTAGAGCATACAGGTCGCAGTGGTGGGTGGTACAAGGAGCTTTGGTAACAAAACGGATGGCACTGTGATAGACTGCATCCAGTTTGCTGAGTAGAGTATTGGAAGCTATTTCTTAGATGATATCGCCAAAGTCGAGGATCAGTAGGATAGTCACTCTAGTAAAACTAAGTTTGGCGGCGTGAGTGGAGGCGGCTTTGTTCACAATATAACACAGTGCATTGCACAGACCTGTGTATGGAGTGTCCAGACCATGATATCCCTAATATAACACAGTGCATTGCACAGACCTGTGTATGGAGTGTCCAGACCATGATATCCCTAATATAACACAGTGCATTGCACAGACCTGTGTATGGAGTGTCCAGACCATGATATCCCTAATATAACACAGTGCATTGCACAGACCTGTGTATGGAGTGTCCAGACCATGATATCCCTAATATAACACAGTGCATTGCACAGACCTGTGTATGGAGTGTCCAGACCATGATATCCCTAATATAACACAGTGCATTGCACAGACCTGTGTATGGAGTGTCCAGACCATGATATCCCTAATATAACACAGTGCATTGCACAGACCTGTGTATGGAGTGTCCAGACCATGATATCCCTAATATAACACAGTGCATTGCACAGACCTGTGTATGGAGTGTCCAGACCATGATATCCCTAATATAACACAGTGCATTGCACAGACCTGTGTATGGAGTGTCCAGACCATGATATCCCTAATATAACACAGTGCATTGCACAGACCTGTGTATGGAGTGTCCAGACCATGATATCCCTAATATAACACAGTGCATTGCACAGACCTGTGTATGGAGTGTCCAGACCATGATATCCCTAATATAACACAGTGCATTGCACAGACCTGTGTATGGAGTGTCCAGACCATGATATCCCTAATATAACACAGTGCATTGCACAGACCTGTGTATGGAGTGTCCAGACCATGATATCCCTAATATAACACAGTGCATTGCACAGACCTGTGTATGGAGTGTCCAGACCATGATATCCCTAATATAACACAGTGCATTGCACAGACCTGTGTATGGAGTGTCCAGACCATGATATCCCTAATATAACACAGTGCATTGCACAGACCTGTGTATGGAGTGTCCAGACCATGATATCCCTAATATAACACAGTGCATTGCACAGACCTGTGTATGGAGTGTCCAGACCATGCATATCCCTAATATAACACAGAGTGCATTGCACAGACCTGTGTA
>NW_025744879.1:0-4891 GCF_021184085.1 Oncorhynchus gorbuscha
GGAGCCGTTACAGTAGTGACAGTGGGTTGACACCACTCACCATGCCGGGCAGTTACAGTAGTGACAGTGGGTTGACACCACTCACCATGCCGGTGCCGTTACAGTAGTGACAGTGGGTTGACACCACTCACCATGCCGGTGCTGCTAGCAGTAGTGACAGTGGGTTGACACCACTCACCATGCCGTTACAGTAGTGACAGTGGGTTGACACCACTCACCATGCCGGTGCCGTTACAGTAGTGACAGTAGGTTGACACCACTCACCATGCCGGTGCCGTTACAGTAGTGACAGTAGGTTGACACCACTCACCATGCCGTTACAGTAGTGACAGTAGGTTGACACCACTCACCATGCCGGTGCCGTTACAGTAGTGACAGTAGGTTGACACCACTCACCATGCCGTTACAGTAGTGACAGTGGGTTGACACCACTCACCATGCCGTTACAGTAGTGACAGTGGGTTGACACCACTCACCATGCCGTTACAGTAGTGACAGTGGGTTGACACCACTCACCATGCCGTTACAGTAGTGACAGTGGGTTGACACCACTCACCATGCCGTTACAGTAGTGACAGTAGGTTGACACCACTCACCATGCCGGTGCCGTTACAGTAGTGACAGTAGGTTGACACCACTCACCATGCCGTTACAGTAGTGACAGTAGGTTGACACCACTCACCATGCCGGTGCCGTTACAGTAGTGACAGTGGGTTGACACCACTCACCATGCCGGTGCCGTTACAGTAGTGACAGTAGGTTGACACCACTCACCATGCCGGTGCCGTTACAGTAGTGACAGTAGGTTGACACCACTCACCATGCCGGTGCCGTTACAGTAGTGACAGTAGGTTGACACCACTCACCATGCCGGTGCCGTTACAGTAGTGACAGTGCTGGACCTTGGTTCCTGGCTCGCTACCTTTACCGTCACATCTCTGACAGGCATCGTCCAGGTTCACTGTCATCTCCTTGTTCACTCCCTTAGCTGCCTGGGTGAACGTCAGCTCCATCACAAACTGAGAGAGAGGGAGGGAACAGAGAGACAGGAAAGGGGAGAGAGAGAGGGAGGGAACAGAGAGACAGGAAAGGGGAGAGAGAGAGGGAGGGAACAGAGAGACAGGAAAGGGAGAGAAAGGGGAGGGAACAGAGAGACAGGAAAGGAGAGACAGGAAAGGGGAAAAGGGTAAAAAGACAGAGGTATAGTGGGAGAAAATGGGAAGGTAATAAGGTGTGAGAGCGAGGAGAAAGAGTTAGATTAAAACATATGGCTGAATATGAATAACTGACACGCTCTAAACATATGGCTGAATATGAATAACTGAGCACGCTCTAAACATATGGCTGAATATGAATAACTGAACACGCTCTAAAACAGGGCTGAATATGAAATAACTGAGCACGCTCTAAACATATGGCTGAATATGAATAACTGGAGCACGCCCAACATATGGCTGAATATGAACACTGAGCACGCTAAACATATGGCTGAATATGAATAACTGAGCACGCTCTAAACATATGGCTGAATATGAATAACTGAGCACGCTCTAAACATATGGCTGAATATGAATAACTGAGCACGCTCTAAACATATGGCTGAATATGAATAACTGAGCACGCTCTAAACATATGGCTGAATATGGAATAACTGAGCACGCTCTAAACATATGGCTGAATATGAATAACTGAGCACGCTCTAAACATATGGCTGAATATGAATAACTGAGCACGCTCTAAACATATGGCTGAATATGAATAACTGAGCACGCTCTAAACATATGGCTGAATATGAATAACTGAGCACGCTCTAAACATATGGCTGAATATGAATAACTGAGCACGCTCTAAACATATGGCTGAATATGAATAACTGAGCACGCTCTAAACATATGGCTGAATATGAATAACTGAGCACGCTCTAAACATATGGCTGAATATGAATAACTGAGCACGCTCTAAACATATGGCTGAATATGAATAACTGAGCACGCTCTAAACATATGGCTGAATATGAATAACTGAACACGCTCTAAACATATGCTGAATATGAATAACTGAACACGCTCTAAACATTCACATGAAATCATGTAACGTTGCTGTGCATTAGAACTTGTACATTCTACCAATTATACCGAATCATGAAACATGTTATAACCGGGTTATTAATCTGTTATAACATGTTATAACCACACCTCTGGCCTCTGTTCAAACATGCTGTTGAAGTCTCCGAAACCCTGCGCTCCTGTGAACTCCCCGAAGATCTTCCTGAACATTTCCTCTGGGTCGACGCTGGCCCCCCCGGCCCTCCAGTACTGCTGTCCCCCCGCCCCCCCTCCCGCCTGGCTGGGGTCGAAGCCTGCCGCTCCGTACGTGTCATACTGCTTCCTCTTGACCTCGTCACTCAGCACCTTGGGGGAACAGCATCAGGAACAATATCCCAGTCATTGATAAGGGGTTGTGTGTCACTGTCAATCTACAGATAATATAGAAGAGACTAGAAGTTGCTCAAATAGGTACAGATCTGAATGACTCCTCATCAGATCCTATGCCTGGCTTGGTAAGAGCATTTTGCTATATTGGAAATGAGGTATTGGCCAGTCGAAAGCCTTAGGACCAATTGATGCCAGGGACCAATTGAATGCCTACCTCGTAGGCTTCTGCCAACTTAGCAAACTTCTCCTTGGCCTGAGGTCATCCTGGTTGGTGTCTGGGTGCTTCTTAGCCATCTGGAATAGGATAGACCAGTAATTATATAGCCTACCCAGCTGATTTCACTGGGCAAGGCCATGTACTATTTCAATGTTTACAAATGAAGTTTGAATCATGTTATGTTTCCATTCTAGAACTCCCATAATGACAACAGTCTAGGCCTATATTTCTGCAACAACAACCCACACAGCAACAGAGCTACAGGTGCAGGCTCTCTAATAGACAACCCTCTCACCTGATAGTAGGCTTTCTTGATCTCTTTCTGGTGGCTGTCGAGGCACCCCCAGAACATCATACAAGTCCTGTTTGTTAGCTGAGGAGCAGCTGGTGTGGAAGGAGTGACTACTGCTGACAGCATGGGGGACCTCAGTCCTGTGGAGAAGGAGAATGAGCTGCGTCAAAGAGCCATAACTTCTGTCCTTGTATTGAAGCAGAGCATTCTGGGTAATGGTGTTTGGCATGTCTGTGTTAGACATAGCTAACTAGCTCGACAAATAATGAGAATGCATTTCGAAGTGTACTGTACTAGCTAGCTAGCTATACGGACTAGCTAGTTAGTTAACTACCAGTGCAGACACTGTAGATTGTGTCATGTCCATATTGTGCTTGAGGACAGTTAACGTTACATCATGCACGTCAGCTACTGCACATTGTTGTTGCAGCTGTACCGACCAAGTGTCGAATGTCTGATCGCGACATGAAAACACAAAAACGACATTTTACAGAATGATTGACAAAACAAATATCTTTCTATAGATACAAACTACTACCTAGGTTCACTGACACCAACTCCAGACAGTCCTTCCTCTCTCTGTGAGTCTCAATGTCACTGCATTTTCAGGTCTCAAACAGCCAAAGTCGCCCCCTATCCTGCACCGTTGTATCCCCAAGATCGCCGTGGCACAGGTTTCTCCATGTCTAGCCGAGGCAAGCAGCGACCAAGCCCGACGGTGGCCAGAAGACAGTCCTACAGAGTTGAGTAAACGTGCATTGCAGATAGCCACTAAGGACGCCATCTTTGCATCGCTTCAGAGGCCGGCGGTGCACTGCGCATGTGCGGGATATAGGATATATATTGGACACCGCATCTCAGTGCAAGAGGCGTCACTGCAGTACCTGGTTTGATCAAGGCTGCATCACTTCCGGTCGTGTAGGCCGTCATTGTAAATAAGAATTCGTTCTTAATAACTGACTTGCCTAGTTAAATAATGGTAAAATAAAACATATAAAGGTACAGGTCAGAGGGGCAAGGCAAGCACTGAGATACAATGTTTTATTTCTATGATTATTTGCATCTTTCTAAGTGATTTATGGTATTCTATTTTGCATCTTTCTAAGTGATTATGGATGTGCAGTATTCTATTTGCATCTTTCTAAGTGATTATGGATGTGCAGTATTCTATTATTTGCATCTTTCTAAGTGATTATGGATGTGCAGTATTCTATTATTTGCATCTTTCTAAGTGATTATGGATGTGCAGTATTGTTTTGCTATTATTTGCATCTTTCTAAGTGATTATGGATGTGCAGTATTGTTTTGCTATTATTTGCATCTTTCTAAGTGATTATGAGAACGCCGAAGCCCGTCTAGTGTTCAACCTTCCCAAGTTCTCTCACGTCACCCCGCTCCTCCGCTCTCTCCACTGGCTTCCAGTTGAAGCTCGCATCTGCTACAAGACCATGGTGCTTGCCTACGGAGCTGTGGGGAAGCTGACACCTCAGTACCTCCAGGCTCTGATCAGGCCCTACACCCAAATAAAGGGCACTGCGTTCATCCACCTCTGGCCTGCTCGCCTCCCTACCACTGAGGAAGTACTGTTCCCGCTCAGCTCAGTCAAAACTGTTCGCTGCTCTGGCTCCCCAATGGTGGAACAAACTCCCTCACGGCCAGGACAGCGGGTCAATCACCTTCCGGAGACACCTGAAACCCCACCTCTTTAAGGAATACCTAGGATAGGATAAAGTAATCCTTCTCACCCCCCTCCCCCCTTAAAATATTTAGATGCACTATTGTAAAGTGGTTGTTCCACTGGATGTCATAAATTGAATGCACCAATTTGTAAGTCGCTCTGGATAAGAGCGTCTGCTAAATGACTTAAATGTAAATGTAAAGTTATGGATGTGCAGTATTGTTTTGCTATTATTTGCATCTTTCTAAGTGATTATGGATGTGCAGTAT
>NW_025744880.1:0-4874 GCF_021184085.1 Oncorhynchus gorbuscha
ATTCCTGACCTACTAGACCGATTATGATTTTTCAAGGACGATATACCGATTATTGGAGGACCAAATTTTTTGTTTTATAATAATGATAATAATAATGACAATTACAACAATACTGAATGAACACTTATTTTCACTTAATATAATACATCAATAAAATCAATTTAGCCTCAAGTAAATAATGAAACATGTTGAATTTAGTTTAAATAATGCAAAAACAATGTGTTGGAAAAGAACGTAAAAGTGCAATATGTGCTATGTAAGAAAGCTAATGTTTCATGTCCTTGCTCAGAACATGAGAACATATGAAAGCTGGTGGTTCCTTTTAACATGAGTTTTCAATATTCCCAGGTAAAGTTTTAGGTTGTAGTTATTATAGGAATTATAGGACTTATAGTATTGCCAGTGTAACAGTATAGTTTCAGTCCCTCTCCTCGCTCCTCCCTGGGCTCGAACCAGGATCACAACGACAACAGCCACCCTCGAAGCAGCGTTACCCATGCAGAGCAAGGGAAACAACCACTCCAAGGCTCAGAGCGAGTGACGTTTGAAACACTATTAGCGTGCGCTAACTAGCCAGCCATTTCACTTCGGTTACACCAGCCTCATCTCGGGAGTTGATAGGCTTGAAGTCATAAACAGCGCAATGCTTGACACACAAGGAAGAGCTGCTGGCAAAACGCTTGACAGTGCTGTTTGGATGAATGTTTACGTGCCTGCTTCTGCCTACCATCGCTCAGTCAGATACTTAGATACTTGTATGCTCAGTCAGATTATACGCAACGTAGGACACGCTAGATAATATCTAGTAATATCATCAACCATGTGAAGTTAACTAGTGATTATGATTGATTGTTTTTTTAAAGATAAGTTTAATGCTTGCTAGCAACCTACCTTGGCTTACTGCATCCGCGTAACATGCAGTCTCCTTGTGGAGTGCAACGAGAGAGAGGCAGGTCGTTATTGCGTTGGACAAGTTAACGGTAAGGTGTCAAGATTGGATCCCCCGAGCTGACAAGGTGAAAATCTGTCGTTCTGCCCCTGAACAAGGCAGCGTTCCCAGGCCGTCATTGAAAATAAGAATGTGTTCTTCACTGACTTGCCTCGTTAAATAAAGGTATATAAAATGTAGAAAATATTTATTTTTTAAGTCGACATTTTTTAAATCATTCCGATTGTTATGAAAACTTGAAATCAGCCCTAATTAATCGGCCATTCCGATTAATCGGTCGACCTCTAGTTCTGAGATACATACACTCTCTCTCTTTCCTATGAGCTATGGGCCATGGCACAAACCATGGTTTCTTTGTCTCTCTCTTTCTCTCTCTGATAATGCCTAGAATAATGCCTTGTTAATGTCAGCATTGCTTTGTACCTTAATTAAGCTTGATGCCTTGTGTGTGAATCCATTCATTCTACAAAGGGAATTACATTTATTTAAAATTCAATTCTCAAACATTTCTTCATTGCCTATAACTGTAACTCAGCCAGAGTGTTCTATTACCTTAACTCAACTATAGTGTTCTATTACTGTAACTATAGTGTTCTGTTACTGTAACTCAACTATAGTGTTCTATTAATGTAACTATAGTGTTCTATTACTGTAACTATAGTGTTCTAGTACTGTAACTCAACTATAGTGTTTTGTTACTGTAACTCAACTATAGTGTTCTATTACTGTAACTATAGTGTTCTATTACTGTAACTATAGTGTTCTATTACTGTAACTGTAGTGTTCTGTTACTGTAACTCAACTATAGTGTTCTGTTACTGTAACTATAGTGTTATATTACTGTAACTATAGTGTTCTATTACTGTAACTATAGTGTTCTATTACTGTAACTCAACTATAGTGTTCTCTTACTGTAACTCAACTATAGTGTTCTGTTACTGTAACTATAGTGTTCTATTACTGTAACTATAGTGTTCTATTACTGTGACTATAGTGTTCTATTACTGTGACTATAGTGTTCTATTACTGTAACTCAACTATAGTGTTCTGTTACTGTAACTATAGTGTTCTATTAATGTAACTATAGTGTTCTGTTAAGGTAACTATAGTGTTCTATTACTGTAACTATAGTGTTCTGTTACTGTAAATATAGTGTTCTATTACTGTAACTCAACTATAGTGTTCTATTACTGTAACTATAGTGTTCTATTACTGTAACTATAGTGTTCTGTTACTGTAACTATAGTGTTATATTACTGTAACTATAGTGTTCTATTACTGTAACTATAGTGTTCTATTACTATAACTCAACTATAGTGTTCTGTTACTGTAACTATAGTGTTCTGTTACTGTAACTATAGTGTTCTATTACTGTAACTATAGTGTTCTGCTACTGTAACTATAGCGTTCTGTTACTGTAACTATAGTGTTCTGTTACGGTAACTATAGTGTTCTGTTACTGTAAATATAGTGTTCTATTACTGTAACTCAACTATAGTGTTCTATTACTGTAACTATAGTGTTCTATTACTGTAACTATAGTGTTCTGTTACTGTAACTATAGTGTTATATTACTGTAACTATAGTGTTCTATTACTGTAACTATAGTGTTCTATTACTATAACTCAACTATAGTGTTCTGTTACTGTAACTATAGTGTTCTGTTACTGTAACTATAGTGTTCTATTACTGTAACTATAGTGTTCTGCTACTGTAACTATAGCGTTCTGTTACTGTAACTATAGTGTTCTGTTACGGTAACTATAGTGTTCTATTACTGTAACTATAGTGTTCTATTAATGTAACTATAGTGTTCTGTTACTGTAAGTATAGTGTTCTGTAGTTGAGTTACAGTAATATATATAAGATACACGTATCAAATATTCCTGTCCACTACAACGTTCTTCTGTGGGAATTTCAATACTTAAGCAGACTGTTTCTTACAGGTTTCCTCATGGTTGTATTTAAAGTCCTGTTCTCAAATTGTTCCGAACTTTAAATAAATGTTTGATAAAAAACACACAGAAAATATTTTGTAACGTTCAGAGCAAGTTTTAAGAATGTTATTTAAAAACATAGATTCCATTCTCAGAACATTAAGAAAACATTCCATTAAAACCACAAGAAAATGATAGCAACATTCAGAGACTGTTCTAAGAATGTTATTTAAAAACATAGATTCCATTCTCAGAACATTAAGAAAACGTTCCATTAAAACCACAAGAAAATGATAGCAACATTCAGAGACTGTTCTAAGAATGTTATTTAAAAACCAGTGGAGGCTGCTGAGGGGAGGACGGCTCATAATAATGGCTGGAACGGAGCGAATGGAATGCCATCAAACACATGGAAATCTTTTTCTTTTCTATTGTGTTATTAACTGTACATTGGTTTATTCCAGGCTCTCCAGAGGGTAGTGTGGTCTGCACAACGCATCACCGGGGGCAAACTACCTGCCCTCCGGGACACCTACAACACCCGATGTCACAGGAAGGCCAAAAGATCATCAATGGTATCAACCACCCGTGTCACTGCCTGTTCACTCCGCTACCATCCAGAAGGCGAGGTCAGTACAGGTGCAACAAAGCTGGGACCGAGAGACTGAAGAACAGCTTCTATCTCAAGGTCTTCAGACTGCTAAACAGCCACCACTAACTCAGAGAGGCTGCTGCCTACATACAGACTACCCCTATACCATCAGACTGCTAAACAGCCACCACTAACTCAGAGAGGCTGCTGCCTACATACAGACTACCCCTATACCATCAGACTGCTAAACAGCCACCACTAACTCAGAGAGGCTGCTGCCTACATACAGACTACCCCTATACCATCAGACTGCTAAACAGCCACCACTAACTCAGAGAGGCTGCTGCCTACATACAGACTACCCCTATACCATCAGACTGCTAAACAGCCACCACTAACTCAGAGAGGCTGCTGCCTACATACAGACTACCCCTATACCATCAGACTGCTAAACAGCCACCACTAACTCAGAGAGGCTGCTGCCTACATACAGACTACCCCTATACCATCAGACTGCTAAACAGCCACCACTAACTCAGAGAGGCTGCTGCCTACATACAGACTACCCCTATACCATCAGACTGCTAAACAGCCACCACTAACTCAGAGAGGCTGCTGCCTACATACAGACTACCCCTATACCATCAGACTGCTAAACAGCCATCACTAACTCAGAGAGGCTGCTGCCTACATACAGACTACCCCTATACCATCAGACTGCTAAACAGCCACCACTAACTCAGATAGGCTGCTGCCTACATACAGACTACCCCTATACCATCAGACTGCTAAACAGCCATCACTAACTCAGAGAGGCTGCTGCCTACATACAGACTACCCCCTATGCCATCAGACTGCTAAACAGCCACCACTAACTCAGAGAGGCTGCTGCCTACATACAGACTACCCCTATACCATCAGACTGCTAAACAGCCACCACTAACTCAGAGAGGCTGCTGCCTACATACAGACTCACCCCTATACCATCAGACTGCTAAACAGCCACCACTAACTCAGAGAGGCTGCTGCCTACATACAGACTACCCCTATACCATCAGACTGCTAAACAGCCATCACTAACTCAGAGAGGCTGCTGCCTACATACAGACTACCCCTATACCATCAGACTGCTAAACAGCCATCACTAACTCAGAGAGGCTGCTGCCTACATACAGACTACCCTATACCATCAGACTGTTAAACAGCCACCACTAACTCAGAGAGGCTGCTGCCTACATACAGACTACCCCATATACCATCAGACCTGCTAAACAGCCATCACTAACTCAGAGAGGCTGCTGCCTACATACAGACTACCCCTATACCATCGAGACTGCTAAACAGCCATCACTAACTCAGAGAGGCTGCTGCCTACATACAGACTACCCCTATACCA
>NW_025744881.1:0-4864 GCF_021184085.1 Oncorhynchus gorbuscha
TTCCAAAGTTGTGGCAAAATGTCTTAAGAACAACAAAGTCAAGGTACTGGAGTGGCCATCACAAAGCTCTGACCTCAATCCCATAGAACATTTACATTTACATTTACATTTAAGTCATTTAGCAGACGCTCTTATCCAGAGCGACTTACAAATTGGTGCATTCACCTTATGACATCCAGTGGAACAGTCACTTTACAATAGTGCATCTAAATCTTAAAGGGGGGTGAGAGGGATTACTTATCCTATCCTAGGTATTCCTTAAAGAGGTGGGGTTTCAGGTGTCTCCGGAAGGTGGTGATTGACTCCGCTGTCCTGTGAGCAGAACTGAAAAAGCGTGTGCGAGCAAGGAGGCCTACAAACCTGACTCAGTTACAGCAACTCTGGTAGGAGGAATGGGCCAAAATTCACACAACTTATTGTGGGAAGCCTGTGGAAGGCTACCCGAAACATATTACCCAAGTTAAACAATTTAAAGGCAATGCTACCAAATACTAATGAAGTGTATGTAAACTTCTGACCCACTGGGAATGTGATGAAAGAAATAAAAGCTGAAATGCATCATGCTCTCTACTATTATGCTGACATTTCACATTCTTAAAATAAAGTGGTGATCTTAACTGACCAAAGACAGGATTAAATGTTGGAAAAAGCAGAGTTTAAATGTGTTTGGCTGAGGTGTATGTAAACTTCCGACTTCAACTGTATAATGTAGTGGAAGATTTTAGTGCTCATCAAACGAAAACCTACTTTGGTTGTGTCATCAGACCAGTTAACCTTGAAATCTCCTCTCTCATACAAAATTACACGTCATATGCCAGGTTTTCATTTTGAGAAAAGTCCCCATATGCATTTCAATGAGCTATTCTTTCACAGATTCTCTCTTCCAGTTCCCACGCATTGGGGCCTAATCAGTTGTGCACCTTTATCTGGGGGTCTGTCTGTGTGTGAGAAGTCTCGTGCGTTGTCTTTGCAGGCCTAACTGTGTTTGCAGTGGGATTACGAGGGCTGGGGGGCTAAGGGTGGCCGGGGGGCTCGGGGACATGGGTTGGCCGGGTAAAGGTAGCCATGGGAGGACCCCCTGATGGTGCGGAATGCTGGTCAGAGAAGGGTGGTAGTGTGGGGGGTGGGGGGGGGGGTCTCCAACACTCTGGAGATGGGACAGGTGTTTTTGAGTCCTATCAGGCATCAAAGCTGTGACAGAGCTGACTCTTGTAATACTACAGACCTCCTTGCCACCCACCCTTTGGGGCTCAGCTGAGTTGTGAGTGGGTGCTGTGGGTGATAGCTATACTCCCCAATTTCAGCGTAGTTTATTTCTCCTAAACGGACATATGGTGTAGAGATGGATGCATTTTAGAAAGCCTCGCTATTTCGAGTCAAATGTATTTACATTACATCTACGCGATTGCATTGACCAACTACAATTTTATTTTCAACGTGACAAACACCTTGTGTAAAGGCTGTTGTTCCCGTGTTGTAAGAGTAGTCCTCCAATACAATGATACCTTTACGGCCTGGTTTAATAGTAGCTGTTTGTTCTAATGGTGGGCTAATGCAGTTCAACGGGTAGTAAATCTAAACGTTTCATTTTCTTCATTGTGTGTTATGGGTCAGGTCTAGACAAATGATCTGCCAATGGGACTTGACTCATTATAGTATAGGACATCATCATACCGTATGTCACAGAAAAACAAAGACTCCAACTCAATGAGACAACGCATCCAAACCGACTCATTTGTCATTTACAATCAAAATGAAAAATAGTTTGGCACAAAGACATTCCATTTCTATTTTGTGTGCTAATTCCCCCTTAGAGTCGAATTAATCCTGCTGTGCGTCACACGGTGACATCAATTCGAATATTGAAAATCTCCCTGTGTGTTTGTGCTAGAGACTTACCGTTTATTGTTGTGGCTGCAACTCAATCCACTCTTTCCGACCAAGACCAATATAAAGTGTTCACCTATTGCATGACATGCGGCTTGTGAAAGCTGCCTTTTTCTACACATGCAGTCAAGAAAATCATCACAATGATGCATCTGTAAAACCTGAACCATGTGAGCTACAGCTGAACTCTTTGTCGCAGAGGTCTTCTTACAAAACCGATTGTCCAGACCGATGTCCAAACATTTTTAAAAAAAATATATGTTTTCTTATATCTCTCAGATAATAGGACAGACACTTCAAGTCTTTGTTCTTTGTGATTCATTGTTTTGACTTTCTGTTTTGCCTTTTTTGAATGTGCTATTCAATGTGTTTCTATGGGCTATAGTAGTAAAGGCCAAATGCAATATTTCATATTGTTTTTTTTTGTACCTACAGGGGTCCTAAAAATATAAATCAAATGGCTAAGTGATGTATTTTATGAACGTCTTAAAACAATTTAATGTGTTAGCTTAGTAGATAATCCATTCTAAGGGTTTAGCCCTATAGGAGAATTCACTCATTATCATTTCCATTGTAATTTTCAATGTTACTAACATATTCAAATAATGATTGACATATTTATTTTTTAAATGAATTTATTCATACTGTTTCATCATTATTCTACAATGTAGAACATGGTAAAAAGAAAGAAAAACCCTTGAATGAGTAGGTGTGTCCAAACATTTGACTGGTACTGTACATTCAGACAAATGATGCTGATTCATGATTTCGACTGGCTGAGAAAAGCTGCTAGACTGTCTCATCCTGACTCCCAACATATGGATTACTATGGGACAAGCTGGAAACAATGTCAATATTGAAGCCAAGCGGCAAGACAGACATCAAGGTTTATACAAATTTCCGCTGTTGAAAACCAAATGTTAGTCTAAAAGAAATGGGAGACAATGTCTAGATGTTTTTTATAGTTGAGATCAAGCTTATAAATTGCCTGGCTGGGCTGATGAGATAGTGGATTGCGCAGTGAGATGGAATTGTGAATAGGTATTTCAACATCATAGCCTTAGCCGGTAGTAACTTGTGGAATAGACACGGACTGGAATGTGGTTTTAACCAATCAGCATCCAGGATTTGACCCACCGTTGTATAATATGAATTATTAAATGTGTTACTTCTAAAAGCCTACCTCTGCCCCTCCCTTCCCTACAATGTAACATGTCTTTCCAACTCCTAAAGCGCCAAGCCCTTACATCCCAATGACAAATTGTTGCGCTCTTATCTTTGCACTTCATTGGCTGCTTCAGTGGGACTGTCCCCTGTATTTCATGTCTGGGTAGAGATTGGGAGTGTGGGGGTAGGGGGAGGTGGGCTGCAGAGCAGAGGAAGGGTACAGGTTGAGTCATGGTACCCGAGGTGTCCTTTTTTGTGCGGCCCGTCAAACGTGGTTAACATGAGCAGTGCAGAGCAGAGAGCGGGCCTACCCATTGTGGAGGGAAGGGGGGGGGGGGGTTCTCTTCCTACATTTCTCTTTCTCTCTTTCCCTCCCTCCATCCTCCCTCCTGTTTCTCCTCTTGGCTCACAAGCCCCCTGTCATTGTTTTGTTCCATTATTTTCCCCCCCAGGCACTCCTCAGTGTGTGGGTCAGGCGATAGCTGACAAGGTGCTTCAGAATGCCGGGAGCCCCCGCTAGACAGATTGTAGCTTAGCGTGTTGTAGCAGAACCAGGGCCATCAACCAGTGGGCAGTAAACCATAAGACAGTGTTAGTTACCCCCCATATCCTCTTTATTTGTCCCGTAAAGTACTAAAAGAAACAGTTATACCTGACGGTAAAAACTAGAGTTTACAAGCTGCTCTCCCTTTGTTCAGATTTGCATAAAGGAGTGACGAAGTTTGAAAATAACCAGTGTGAGTAATGCCACCTCTAAAGGAAAGTAGGAAATAGGAAATAGAGAGAGAGGGAACACGTCGAGGTTAGGGAGATGTTTCTGGTTGTGGAAAATGCTACTTGTTCTATCCATCAGACTGTTTCAGATCAACATGCTTGTTGTGCGATGAGATTCAGAAATCAAAAGTTTCTGTTCAAAATCAGATCAACCAAAAGAACAAACACATAACGGACACCGCTGGTTTCTGATGACAGTCTAGTCTGTATAATGTGGATGATATAAGCCTCTGTTTGATTGGATTTTTCCTGTGTCTAAATAGGCCCTTGAGCCTGGCACGCAGCACCTGCCTACGGGGAGGTATGCAGTAATTTCATCACTCTAACAGGATTAGGTTGGGCTGTAATTGATTCATTTACAGTGAAGGGAGGTGACAGAGCCACACAATCCAGCACTGACGCCATGTGTCAATTTTATTATATCAGCCAAGATGAACTTGAAAGGTTCCCTTTGTATTCACTCGTTGGCTGTTTGTGCCTCTCTCTATTCAACACATGACATTGATAGGTGTTTTTTCTCTCTCTCTGTATTACCAGTTGGAACAAGGTAGCACATCTACAATGTACTGTATCTCCATTCATGTTTTATGCAATGGCTATGGCTAGGTATGAGGTGTGCTGAATCTTCCCCATTAATACAATGGAAACTGTATCTAAATTACTTGTAGAAATAGATTGAAATACATTGAGATACAACTGAGGTTACCGAGGCTAATTGATGTTTCCCTGCCACCATCACCCTGCTTGTTAGATTGGGAGTGATTGTTTTTAATGAGCACACCAAACATAAGGGCTAAGTTGATGATGAGGATTGTGGGTATCTGTCATGCATCTGTCTGTCATCTTTGTGTGTGTGTGGTCGGTGTGTGTGTGGGGGGGCGGGGGCATAGCCCTAGCCTATGTTGGCGGGTAGAGGGGTAGAGTAATAGATGTATAGAGGGGTGGAAGGTGGGGGGTTGGAGGGGTAGAGGGGTGGAGGGTAGAGGGATAGAGGGGTGGAGGGTTGGAGGGGTAGAGGGGTGGAGTGGTAGATGGG
>NW_025744882.1:0-4852 GCF_021184085.1 Oncorhynchus gorbuscha
GGTGGTGATTGACTCCGCTGTCCTGGCGTCGTGAGGGAGTTTGTTCCACCATTGGGGGCCAGAGCAGCGAACAGTTTTGACTGGGCTGAGCGGAACTGTACTTCCTCAGTGGTAGGGAGGCGAGCAGGCCAGAGGTGGATGAACGCAGTGCCCTTATTTGGGTGTAGGGCCTGATCAGAGCCTGGAGGTACTGAGGTGCCGTTCCCTCACAGCTCCGTAGGCAAGCACCATGGTCTTGTAGCGGATGCGAGCTTCAACTGGAAGCCAGTGGAGAGAGCGGAGGAGCGGGTGACGGAGAGAACTTGGGAAGGTTGAACACCAGACGGGCTGCGGCGTTCTGGATGAGTTGTAGGGGTTTAATGGCACAGGCAGGAGCCCAGCCACAAACATCTCAATCCAAGTTAAATCTAGAATTGGCTTCCTATTTAGCAACAAAGCATCCTTCACTCATGCTGCCAAACATACCCTTGTAAACTGACCATCCTGCAATCTCGACTTTAGCGATGTCATTTACAAATAGCCTCCAGCCCTAACAGATTGGATGCAGTCTATCACAGTGCAATCCGTTTTGTTACCAAAGCCCATATACTACCCACCATTCAACCTGTATGCTCTGGTTGGCTGGCCCTCGCTTCATACTCGTCGCAAACCCACTGGCTCCATGTCATCTACAAGACCACCTGCTAGGTAAGTCCCCCTTATCTCAGCTCGCTGGTCACCATAGCATCTCCCACCTGTACTTTGCAGCATCCAGCAGGTATATCTCTCTGGTCACCCCAAAACCAATTCTTTCTTTGGCGTCTCTCCTTCCAGTTCTCTGCCAGTGACTGGACGGATTTCTACAAAATCTCTGAAACTGGAAACACTTATCTCCCTCACTAGCTTTAAGCACCAACTGTCAGAGCATCTTACAGATTACTGCACCTGTACATAGCCCACCTATAATTTAGCCCAAACAACTACCTCTTTCCCAACTGTATTTAATTAATTAATTTATTTTGCTCCTTTGCACCCCATTATTTTTATTTCTACTTTGCACATTCTTCCATTGCAAAACTACCATTCCAGTGTTTTACTTGCTATATTGTATTTACTTTGCCACCTTCCTTCTCACCTCATTTGCTCACATTGTATATAGACTTGTTTAAACTGTATTATTGACTGTATTTTTGTTTTACTCCATGTGTAACTCTGTGTCGTTGTATCTGTCGAACTGCTTTGCTTTATCTTGGCCAGGTCGCAATTGTAAATGAGAACTTGTTCTCAACTTGCCTACCTGGTTAAATAAAGGTGAAATAAAAAAATAAAAAATAGCTGCAGTGAAATGTGTTGTTTTACATGGCCAGCAATAGTAGTATGGCTCCCCTGGAGCAATTTAGGAAAAAGCACCAGAAAAGCACATCCAAAAATGACATGTAACAATCACACAAAGACATGAGGGGGAACAGAGGAATAAATACATGTAGTGTGATTGGGGAATGAAAACCAGGTGTGCAGGGAACAAGACAAAACAAATGGAGACATGAAAAATGGAGCGGCAATGGCTAGAAAGCCGCTGAACGCCGCCCCAACAAGGAGAGGAGCCGACTTCGGCGGAAGTCGTGACATTAATAAAGATGACTAGAAAGCCGGTGACGTCGACCGCTGAACGCCGCCCCAACAAGGAGAGGAGCCGACTTCGGCGGAAGTCGTGACATTAATAAAGATGACTAGAAAGCCGGTGACGTCGACCGCTGAACGCCGCCCCAACAAGGAGAGGAGCCGACTGGCGGAAGTCGTGACATTAATAAAGATGACTAGAAAGCCGGTGACGTCGACCGCTGAACGCCGCCCCAACAAGGAGAGGAGCCGACTTCGGCGGAAGTCGTGACATTAATAAAGATGACTAGAAAGCCGGTGACGTCGACCGCTGAACGCCGCCCCAACAAGGAGAGGAGCCGACTTCGGCGGAAGTCGTGACATTAATAAAGATGACTAGAAAGCCGGTGACGTCGACCGCTGAACGCCGCCCCAACAAGGAGAGGAGCCGACTTCGGCGGAAGTCGTGACATTAATAAAGATGACTAGAAAGCCGGTGACGTCGACCGCTGAACGCCGCCCCAACAAGGAGAGGAGCCGACTTCGGCGTAAGTCGTGACGCAAACTTAATCTGAAAGTTTCAATATGGATTATTTTAAACCCAAGAACATGTTTTAGAACAGTAATCTTAGTAAGAATTATTCTAACATGATTGCCATTGCTAGCTAGATAGCTAGCTAAAACGGTTGCCTAGCAACACACATCATAAGTAGATTTGTAAGAAGATATTTGAGAAGTTTGGAAGAAAATCATTAAATCTTAAAATATCGAATTGCACTTATGAACTTCTTATTATTTTCTTAAGAAGCTTATTTTAGTTTTGTGTAAGAATGTTTATTTGAAATAATGTTTAGGCCTACTTATTTTTGTTGATAAATGTTTTATATTGAATAATTGGTGTTAATGGATGGTGTCAAAACTAGATCAAACAAAAATACATTCTTTAAAACGAAAATATATTGTAGAAACTATAAAGACACAGTCACGACCAGCGTGGTGACCGTACACTACTTTATTTCTAATGTCGCCATCAATGAACAATACCAACCGACCGTGAAGCTTAAGAGAGCTATGGTGCCACTAACAAAGTCAACTTCCCACAAATAACAAAGGGAAAAAGGCTGCCTAAGTATGATTCCCAATCAGAGACAACAGTAGACAGCTGTCCCTGATAGAGAACCATACCCGGCCAAAACATAGAAGTACAAAAACCTAGAAAACAAAACATAGAATGCCCACCCAAATCACACCCTGACCAAACCAAAATAGAGACATAAAAAGGCTCTCTAAGGTCCGGGCGTGACAGACACCAGCCTAGGAGATGTTGTGGCAGGACTTGAAACAAGCAGTTCATGCTTAAAAACCCACAAATGTTGCAGAGTTAAACCAGTTCTGCATACAAGAGTGGGCCAAAATTCCTCCACAGCGATGAGAGAGACTGATCAACAACTACAGGAAGCATTTGGTTGCAGTCATTGGCGCTAATGGTGGCACAACCAGTTATTGAGTGTAAGAGATGACATTTTCACACGGGAATTGTGGGTTGCATAACTTTGTTTAATTAAATTAAATATTTGTAAACTCAGGTTCCCTTTAACTAATATTAGGTTTTGGTTGAAGATCTGATAACATTCAGTATCAAAACTATGCAAAAATAGAGAAAATCAGAAACGTGGAAAATAACATTTCACGGCACTGTGGGCCGAGGCTTCAATATTCTGCCTGTATGAACACGTTTATTTTAGGCCATAATTAAATCTGTAAGCTACATGTACAGTATTCTGCCTAAGCTACATGTACAGTATTCTGCCCATATGAATGAATATAGGATTGAATGAAAATCAGTAAACATACACATTTAATAACAGACTCATGAACACGATCACGCACTAGTCTACGGCTGGTTTCACAACCTTTTTGGTTGGACAGGTTTCTCAATTTCTTTCTTAGATTTTGCATTCTTCATCAAACCATTTGTCATTATTAATTTTCTTGGTTTCTGTTGAGATTTTAGATTTGATATCTCTCTTTGCAGTTGAGGCCCGGTCCTCAGGCTAGTCTCCCCTCCTCTGTATTTGCAAGTTGGGGCCAGTCATAGACAGATGTCCCTCCCCTTCCTGAAATGAGAAAGATGCTGTCTGTGGAATCGTGATTGAAATCGGAAAGGATTTGCTGCTCTTTAGCTGTGGTAGCCTGGCAATATAAAGGCAGTCTACTGTTACCATTCTGCCCACAGAAATTAGTTAGACAGCTCAGCCCAACCATATACAGTATCTCCCTAAAAAGTTTTTTCAGGCTGTATCCAGTGTGTTGGGCTGTATCCAGTGTGTTGGGCTGTATCCAGTGTGTGTTGGGCTGTATCCAGTGTGTGTTGGGCTGTATCCAGTGTGTGTTGGGCTGTATCCAGTGTGTGTTGGGCTGTATCCAGTGTGTGTTGGGCTGTATCCAGTGTGTGTTGGGCTGTATCCAGTGTGTGTTGGGCTGTATCCAGTGTGTGTTGGGCTGTATCCAGTGTGTGTTGGGCTGTATCCAGTGTGTGTTGGGCTGTATCCAGTGTGTGTTGGGCTGTATCCAGTGTGTGTTGGGCTGTATCCAGTGTGTGTTGGGCTGTATCCAGTGTGTTGGGCTGTATCCAGTGTGTTGGGCTGTATCCAGTGTGTTGGGCTGTATCCAGTGTGTGTTGGGCTGTATCCAGTGTGTGTTGGGCTGTATCCAGTGTGTGTTGGGCTGTATCCAGTGTGTATTGGGCTGTATCCAGTGTGTATTGGGCTGTATCCAGTGTGTTGGGCTGTATCCAGTGTGTTGGGCTGTATCCAGTGTGTGTTGGGCTGTATCCAGTGTGTGTTGGGCTGTATCCAGTGTGTTGGGCTGTATCCATTGTGTGTTGGGCTGTATCCAGTGTGTGTTGGGCTGTGTCCAGTGTGTTGGGCTGTGTCCAGTATGTGTCAGGCTGTATCCAGTGTGTTGGGCTGTGTCCAGTGTGTGTCGGGCTGTATCCAGTGTGTTGGGCTGTATCCAGTGTGTATTGGGCTGTATCCAGTGTGTTGGGCTGTATCCAGTGTGTGTTGGGCTGTATCCAGTGTGTTGGGCTGTATCCAGTGTGTGTTGGGCTGTAACCAGTGTGTTGGGCTGTATCCAGTGTGTGTTGGGCTGTATCCAGTGTGTTTGGGCTGTATCCAGTGGTGTTGGGCTGTATCCAGTGTGTTGGGCTGTATCCAGTGTGTGTTGGGCTGTATCCAGTGTGTTGGGCTGTATCCAGTGTGTGTTGGGCTGT
>NW_025744883.1:0-4850 GCF_021184085.1 Oncorhynchus gorbuscha
AGAAACAGGCAAAATACTAGAGAAAACCAATTTTCAGCAGGACAATAACCTACAACACAAGGCCAAATCTACACTAAAGTTTGCTTACCAAGAAAACAGTGAATGTCTTTGTGAAATGAAACACACCACATCCATTTATGCTATATAGCGGAGATACTATTTATAGACACCAATCACCCACCTCCCTTATCCCTTACCAGTCCTTGCAGAGTGATTAGTGGCTACCAGACTTGGACAAAGCCCGTATGGTTGCAATTTATAACTGTATAGTCCAATATGAATGTTCAATACGGGTGAGCAAATGTGCCTCATTTCACAGTGGTTTCAGAGGCCTGCAATAAGAGATATGACGCTAATATGGGTGTAAACTCTACATAGTTGTGTTCTGTTTGTGGTCACTGGGTAGGCTGATACCCCATTTCATAGGTGCCTCCATAGGTAAGGCTGAACAGTGCATATACACTCAGTGGCCACCCTGTTTCGATCCAACCAGACAGATGAGTCACATGTCCGTGGCTTGCTATAAAGCAGGCAGACAGGCATCGAGGCATTCAGTTATTGTTCGATTGAATGTTAGAATGTGTAAAACAGTGATCTAAGCGACTTAGTGTGGTATGATCGTAAGTGCCAGACTCGGTTCAGTATCTCAGAGACGTCCGGCCTCCTGGGCTTTTCACTCACGACAGTGTCTAGGTTTCCCGAGAATGGTGCAACAAACAAACACATCCAGTCAGAGGCAGTCCTGTGGGAAAAAAACAGCTTGTTGATGAGGAAGGTTGAAGGAGAATGGCAAAATTGTGCAAGCTAACAGGCGGGCCACAAACAGACAAAAATAACGAGGACCAAAGTACATGTGGTGTGCAGAACGGCATCTCAGAACTGCGTCGGTCCTTGTCACGGGTGGGCTATTACATTTTTATATTTATTTATTATATTATATTTGGCAGCGATTACAGCTGTGTGTCTTTCACAGGTGAGTCTTAAGAGCTTTCCACACCTTTTAATTGTGCAACATTTGCTTACTGTTCTTTTCAAATTTCTTCCAAACTGTCAAATTGATTGTTGATCATTGCTTAGACAACTATTTTAGGTCTTGCCATAGATGTTCAAGTAGATTTAAGTCAACTGTAATTCGGTCACTCAGGAACATTCGCTGTCTTCTTGGTAAGCAACTCCAGTGTATATTTTCTTCTGCTTTGGGTTATTGTCCTTGCTGAAAGGTGAATTAAAGCAGACTGAACCAGGATTTTCCTTGAGAATTTTGCTGTGGACACTTCTTTTTTATCATGAAAAACTCCCCAGTCCTTGCCTTGTTGCAAACAGGATGCATGTTTGTCTTCGTATCTTCGTATCCAAGATAATTGTGTTGTTTAGGTTTAGAGTGTGTAGTCTTAGAGTGATTATCTTAATTTACCGAGGTTAGCTAGCCAGCTATTTGTCGTCCTTAACGTAGGAGACTCTGCTGGCTAGCCAGCTTGGCTAACCAACGCTAGCCAACGTCTTCTGAATAGAACTCAACAACTTGATCGCATTCACAGGTTGTATCACATTTTCACTTCATTTCATTACAGTACAACGGTTTGATTTGTTTGATCGTAGCTAGCTACATAGCTAGCTACATAGCCGTCTTTGTATCAAAGATAATTGTGTAGTCTAGAGCGATTTTCTAGGTTAGCTAGCCAGCCATTGTCGTTCTTTTAGCATAGACGTAACGTAAACAACACTGCTAGCTAGCCAGCTGGCCCCGAATAGCAACACTGCAGAAACTATTACACTCAACGGAACGACTTGATTAGTGTAGTGTCAACAACGCACCCACTGCCAGCTAGCCGACTTCAGCAGTACTGTATCATTTTAATCATTTTAGTCAATAAGATTCTTGCTACGTAGCTTAACTTTCTGAACATTCGAGACGTGTAGTCCACTTGTCATTCAATCTCCTTTGCATTAGCGTAGCCTCTTCTGTAGCCTGTCAACTATGTGTCTGTTTATCCCTGTTCTCTCCTCTCTGCACAGACCATACAAACGCTCCACACCGCGTGGCCGCGGCCACCCTACTCTGGTGGTCCCAGCGCGCACGACCCGTGGAGTTCCAGGTCTCCGGTAGCCTCTGGAACTGCCAATCTGCGGTCAACAAGGCAGAGTTCATCTCAGCCCTATGCCTCCCTCCAGTCCCTCGACTTCTTGGCACTGACGGAAACATGGATCACCACAGACAACACTGCTACTCCTACTGCTCTCTCTTCGTCCGCCCACGTGTTCTCGCACACCCGAGAGCTTCTGGTCAGCGGGGTGGTGGCACCGGGATCCTCATCTCTCCCAAGTGGTCATTCTCTCTTTCTCCCCTTACCCATCTGTCTATCGCCTCCTTTGAATTCCATGCTGTCACAGTTACCAGCCCTTTCAAGCTTAACATCCTTATCATTTATCGCCCTCCAGGTTCCCTCGGAGAGTTCATCAATGAGCTTGATGCCTTGATAAGCTCCTTTCCTGAGGACGGCTCACCTCTCACAGTTCTGGGCGACTTTAACCTCCCCACGTCTACCTTTGACTCTTTCCTCTCTGCCTCCTTCTTTCCACTCCTCTCCTCTTTTGACCTCACCCTCTCACCTCCCCCTACTCACAAGGCAGGCAATACGCTCGACCTCATCTTTACTAGATGCTGTTCTTCCACTAACCTCATTGCAACTCCCCTCCAAGTCTCCGACCACTACCTTGTATCCTTTTCCCTCTCGCTCTCATCCAACACCTCCCACACTGCCCCTACTCGGATGGTATCGCGCCGTCCCAACCTTCGCTCTCTCTCCCCGCTACTCTCTCCTCTTCCATCCTATCATCTCTTCCCTCCTCAAACCTTCTCCAACCTATCTCCTGATTCTGCCTCCTCAACCCTCCTCTCCTCCCTCTCTGCATCCTTTGACTCTCTATGTCCCCTATCCTCCAGGCCGGCTCGGTCCTCCCCTCCCGCTCCGTGGCTCGATGACTCATTGCGAGCTCACAGAACAGGGCTCCGGGCAGCCGAGCGGAAATGGAGGAAAACTCGCCTCCCCTGCGGACCTGGCATCCTTTCACTCCCTCCTCTCTACATTTTCCTCCTCTGTCTCTGCTGCTAAAGCCACTTTCTACCACGCTAAATTCCAAGCATCTGCCTCTAACCCTAGGAAGCTCTTTGCCACCTTCTCCTCCCTCCTGAATCCTCCCCCCCCTCCTCCTCTCTGCAGATGACTTCGTCAACCATTTTGAAAAAGAAGGTCGACGACATCCGATCCTCGTTTGCTAAGTCAAACGACACCGCTAGTTCTGCTCACACTGCCCTACCCTGTGCTCTGACCTCTTTCTCCCCTCTCTCTCCAGATGAAATCTCGCGTCTTGTGACGGACCGGCCGCCCAACAACCTGCCCGCTTGACCCTATCCCCTCCTCTCTTCTCCAGACCATTTCCGGAGACCTTCTCCCTTACCTCACCTCGCTCATCAACTCATCCCTGACCGCTGGCTACGTCCCTTCCGTCTTCAAGAGAGCGAGAGTTGCACCCTTCTGAAAAAACCTACACTCGATCCCTCCGATGTCAACAATTACAGACCAGTATCCCTTCTTTCTTTTCTCTCCAAAACTCTTGAACGTGCCGTCCTTGGCCAGCTCTCCCGCTATCTCTCTCTGAATGACCTTCTTGATCCAAATCAGTCAGGTTTCAAGACTAGTCATTCAACTGAGACTGCTCTCCTCTGTATCACGGAGCGCTCCGCACTGCTAAAGCTAACTCTCTCTCCTCTGCTCTCATCCTTCTAGATCTATCGGCTGCCTTCGATACTGTGAACCATCAGATCCTCCTCTCCACCCTCTCCGAGTTGGGCATCTCCGGCGCGGCCCACGCTTGGTTGCGTCCTACCTGACAGGTCGCTCCTACCAGGTGGCGTGGCGAGAATCTGTCTCCTCACCACGCGCTCTCACCACTGGTGTCCCCCAGGGCTCTGTTCTTGGCCCTCTCCTATTCTCGCTATACACCAAGTCACTTGGCTCTGTCATAACCTCACATGGTCTCTCTTATCATTGCTATGCAGACGACACACAATTAATCTTCTCCTTTCCCCCTTCTGATGACCAGGTGGCGAATCGCATCTCTGCATGTCTGGCAGACATATCAGTGTGGATGACGGATCACCACCTCAAGCTGAACCTCGGCAAGACGGGCTGCTCTTCCTCCCGGGGAAGGACTGCCCGTTCCATGATCTCGCCATCACGGTTGACAACTCCATTGTGTCCTCCTCCCAGAGCGCCAAGAACCTTGGCGTGATCTGGACAACACCCTGTCGTTCTCAACCAACATCAAGGCGGTGGCCCGTTCCTGTAGGTTCATGCTCTACAACATCCGCAGAGTACGACCCTGCCTCACACAGGAAGCGGCGCAGGTCCTAATCCAGGCACTTGTCATCTCCGTCTGGATTACTGCAACTCGCTGTTGGCTGGGCTCCCTGCCTGTGCCATTAAACCCCTTCAACTCATCCAGAACGCCGCAGCCCGTCTGGTGTTCAACCTTCCCCAAGTTCTCTCACGTCACCCCGCTCCTCCGTTCTCTCACTGGCTTCCAGTTGAGCTCGCATCCGCTACAAGACCATGGTGCTTGCCTGCGGAGCTGTGAGGGAACGGCACCTCAGTACCTCAGGCTCTGATCAGGCCCTACACCCAAACAAGGGCACTGCGTTCATCCACCTCTGGCCTGCTCGCCTCCCTACCACTGAGGAAGTACAGCTCCCGCTCAGCCCAGTCAAAACTGTTCGCTGCTCTGGCCCCCAATGGTAGTCGCTCTGGATAAGAGCGTCTGCTAAATGACTTAAATGTAAATGTAAATGT
>NW_025744884.1:0-4849 GCF_021184085.1 Oncorhynchus gorbuscha
GTAGTCCACCATCAGATCCTTTGTCTTGTTGATGTCGAGGGAGAGGTTGTAGTCCTGGCACCACACTGCTAGGTCTCTGACTTCCTCCCTATAGGCTGGCTCGTTGTCATCGGTTATCAGTCCTACCACCGTTGTGTCATCAGGTGTTAGAGTTGTGCGCAACCACACAGTTGTGGGTGAACAGGAAGTACAGGAAGGGACAAAGCACACACCCCTGTGGTTCCCCTGTGTTGATAGTCAGCATGGAGGATGTGTTGTTGCCTACCCTCACCACCTGGGGGTGCCCACCAGGAACCAGTTGCAGAGGGAGTTGATCAGTCCCAGGGTCCTGAGAATGATGATGAGCTTGGAGGGACTATGGCATTGAATGCTGTGCTGTAAACAATGAACAGCATTCTTACATAAGTATTCCTTTGTCCAGGTGGGGTGAAGTGCAATAGAGATTGCGTCATCTTTGGATCTGTTGGTGCGGTATGCAAATTGAAGTAGGTCCAGTGTCTGGGATGATAGTGTTGATAAGCCGGGACCAGCCTTTCAAAGCATTTCATGGCTATAAAGTGCCACGGGCGATATACTTGGGTTCGGGGATTATTTCTGTCTGCTTGAAACAAGTTGGTATTACAGACCTGGTCAGGGATTGCTGAAAATGTCAGTGAAGACACTTGCTAGCTGATCAGAACATGCTCTCAGTATATGTCCTGGTATTCTGTCTGGCACCGCTGCCTTGAGAATGTTAACCTCTCTTTAAAGATCTTACTCACATCGACTTTGGAGAGTGTTTGTCACAACAGCTGGTGCTCTCATTCATGGTTCAGTGTTGCTTGCCTCAAAGTGAGCATAAAAGGCATGAAGCTTGTCTGCAAGCTCTCGTCATTGGGCAGCTCGCGGCTGGGTTTCTCTTTGTAATCCATGATAGTTTGCAAGCCCTGCCACATCTGTCGATTGTCAGAGGCAGCATAGTAGGATTTGAGCATAGTCCTGTATTGATACTTTGGATGTTTGATGGCCTCGCCAGAGGTCTTTGCTTTCCCCCACTGTATTCTCATTTGCTCTGTCAGGCTGCAGTTATTGTAAGCTACTGTTGGAATTGGTGTATGTGCGCAACAGTGAGTGAATTTGTGTGAAAGAATTAAATAATTAATTCATGTAATGGTCACTGTTTTCTCTCCAAACTCTTTTGCGGGGATAATGTTCAACCATATTGAAGTTTAAGAATGCCTGTCCTTTCCCCAGTCAGCTGTAACCAACTAGCATCAACACACACACACACACACACACACACACACACACACACACACACACACACACACACACACACACACACACACACACACACACACACACACACACACACACACACACACACACACACACACACACACACACACACACACACACACACACACACACACACACACACACACACACACACAACACAGCACAGCACAGCACAACACAACACACATTATTCCTCTAACGTAATTTGGCTGCAAAATCCAGGCTTTGGAAAGTCATATTGAAATCATAAAGAAATGTAAAAAAATGTTTCCAATTAATTTCTCTAAACAGTCGCCTCTCCTGTCTGCAGCGGTTCCTCAAGGGCTGAGGTTTGATCTGGGCTTAAATGAACCAGAACCTCTGCCAAGGCTGTATATGTGTGCTCGTGTGTGCACGTGTGTGTATTTTTTGGGGGTCAGAACATCCAGCTTGACATGTTTGCCTGGTGGGAAATCACTGTGTTTCTGGATGAAATAAGAAACAGAGGCACACAGAGAACAGACAAAACTCAGTCTGATGACTTTTCATGGGGGAGGAGAGAGAGAGGGAGCGATAGAATGACCAGCAGGATTCGAAAGAGAGAGGGGAGACAGAGAGTAAGAAAGAAAATGCACAGTATGTTTGTGATGGTGAAAGAGGGTGTATGATAGAGAGAGAGAGAGAGAGAGAGAGAGAGAGAGAGAGAGAGAGAGAGAGAGAGAGAGAGGAGAGAGAGAGAGAGAGAGAGAGAGAGAGAGAGAGAGAGAGAGAGAGAGAGAGAGAGAGAGAGAGAGAGAGGGAGAAAGAGTTAAATAAAATAATGTCCTCACCATTCAACAAACAATAGCCCATAATGACAAGTGAAAATAGTTGTTTTATGTTTGCAAATGTATTTTAAAAAACAACAGAAATGCCTCATTTATGTAAATGTTCAGACCCTTTGCTATGAGACTCGAAATTGAACTCAGGTGCATCATGTTTCCACTGATCATCCTTTTTGGAGATGTTTCTACAACTTGATTGTAGTCCACCTGTGGTTAATTCAATTGATTTGACATGACGGAAAGGCACATACCTGCCTATATAAGGTCCCACAGTTGACAGCATGCCAGAGAAAAACCAAGCCATGAGGTCAAAGGAATTGTCCGTAGAGCTCCGAGACAGGATTGTGTCGAGGCACAGACCTGGGGCAGGGTAGCAAAAACTTCCTGGGCATTTAAGGTCCACAAGAACACAGTGGCCTCCATCATTCTTAATTGGAAGAAGTTTGGAACCACCAAGACTCTTCCTAGAGCTGTCATCCTGGCCAAACTAGTAATCGGGGAGAAGGGCCTTGGTCAGGGAGGTGACCAAGAACCCAATGGTCACACTGAAAGAGTTCCAGCGTTCATCTGTGGAGATGGGAGAACCTTCCAGAAGGACAACCTTTCTCCAGCACTCCACCAATCAGGCCTTTATGGTAGAGTGACCAGATGGAAGCCACTCTCAGTAAAATGCACATGACAGCCTGCTTTGAGTTTAACAAAAGGCACCAAAAGACTCTCAAACCATGAGGAAACAAGATTTGCTGGTCTGATGAAACCAAGATTGAACTATTTGGCCTGAATGCCAATGTCATGTCTGGAGGAAACCTGGCACCATCCCTACGGTGAAGCATGGTGGTGGCATCATGCTGTGGGGGATGTTTTTTTCAGCAGTAGGGACTGGGAAACTAGTCAGGATCAAGGCAAAGAACGGAGCAAAGCATAGAGAGATCCTTAATGAAAACCTGGTCCAGAGCACCTAGACCTCAGACTGGGGTGATGGTACACCTTCCAACAGGACAACAACCCTAAGCACAAAGCCAAGACAATGCAGGAGTAGCTTTTGGACAAGTCTCTGAATGTCCTTGAGTGGCCCTGCCAAAGCCCGGACTAGAACCCGATCGAACATCTCTGAGTGACTCTGAAAATAGCTGTGCAGCTATTCAACCACTCCCTATATCCAACCTGGCAGAGTTTGAGAGGATCTGCAGAGAAGAATGGGAGGAACTCACCAAATACAGGTGTGCCAAGCTTGTAGGCCATACCCAAGAAGACTCGAGGCTGCACCGTTGCCAAAGGTGCTTCAACAAAGTGCTGAGTAAAGGGTCTGAATACTGATGCAAATGTAATATTTCATTTTTTAAATGATACATTTTGCAAAAAATGTCTAAAAACCATTTTTTGCTTTTCATTATGGGGTATTGTGTGTAGATTGATGGGGGGGGGGACCTATTTAATACATTTTAGAATAAGCCTATAACATAGCAAATGTGTAAACAATCATGTAGTCTGAATACTTTCCGAATACACTGTAGCTGTTGTAATTGGTGCTTTTAGGCTGGTGTGTGTGGTGTGTGTGTGTGTGTGTGTGTGTGTGTGTGTGTGTGTGTGTGTGTGTGTGTGTGTGTGTGTGTGTGTGTGTGTGTGTGTGTGTGTGTGTGTGTGTGTGTGTGTGTGTGTGTGTGTAGTGACTGTAGCAGCTATTGAACAGGTGGTAAATACAAGAGGTCTCCTGTCCAAGCCAATGTCACCACTCCTATAGTTCAGTTCAAACTCACCTGGTCCAATAACCCTATTCCACTATTACATGACTGTGTAAATAACACATTGTATTGTATGTTAGATAGGTAGAAAAGAGTCAAGGGCTCAACAAACAAACCCGAATGTGTGGATTGCATTTCACACTGTTTGCATACTGTTGTAAATCAGGTATTGCAAGTATCACTTTAACTGTAGAAAGAGAACGGCAGACATTTATGTTGTTTGTATGTCCCTGGTTTCATTGACACATCTCCAACTACTAAATCATTACAATGCTTAATCACTGAACCATGCAGTAAACTGGAGACATGCTTCTCTGGCCAAGCTACTATTGAACAGTGAGTGTTAATGCTTCGACTGGCGCCTAGGCGAACTAAGCTAGTGTGCTTGCATACTGCCTTAAAATGACCTTCGCTTGAAAAGCGAGAAGTAGTCAGAATTAATCTAAGATAATTCATTTTGCCGTTTTTTGCAGGGGAGTCGTGCAATTTTAGAAATAAGATGTTTGGTGTAGTATTATTCAATGAAAACATTCGCACGAAATCGAGTAATCTCTCGTTGAATGACAACAAAGACTTTATTGATGAATCACCAACGAAGGGGCACATACTTCAGCTGCCGACTACGGCTTGCCTCCAGAAAAAAATGTTGTGTGCCCGAGCAGCTGAAAAACTAACAAAAACGTCACAAAATGTCGTCATAATATATGCACAAACTCTTCCGAACTGTTTTGGCTGGAAAGCATGCGGCGCCTTTAGTCCATTCTAATGACACAACACATTATCCAGGTTCAATTTTTCTTGTTTGGGATAATCTCTATACTCCTTGTAGTAGCTATGGCTGCCAGAATAGAGGAATTGCAGACTTGCGAGGCACTCACTCAAGACAGTGTGTGTGTGTGTGTGTGTGTGTGTGTGTGTGTGTGTGTGTGTGTGTGTGTGTGTGTGTGTGTGTGTGTGTGTGTGTGTGTGTGTGTGTGTGTGTGTGTGTGTGTGTGTGTGTGTGTGTGTGTGTGTGTGTGTGTGTGT
>NW_025744885.1:0-4826 GCF_021184085.1 Oncorhynchus gorbuscha
CGGCTTAAATAGCCCAACTAAAAACATAAACAAGAAAAAGGTGTAACCAATAAGACAAAATCAACAGAAAAGGGAAAAAGGGATCGGTGGCAGCTAGTAGACCGGTGACGACGACCGCCGAGCGCCGCCCGAACAGGAAGAGGAGCCAACTTCGGTAAGAGTCGTGACAAAATGGTAAATAAAAAAATAAAAAATAGCTTCTTAGCAAAGAGCAATTTCTCAAGCAAGAATTTTGTTAGGTCTGTCTGGGAGTGGTCTGAGTGGGGAGTGGGGAGTGGAAAACTGAAAACTAGCTGTTATTGGCAGAGAGGTTTGGAATTCTCTTTCCTATTGGTCTATTAACTATTTTTTCCGCCCGGTGATGTCACCAGGCAGGCCAAAACTGCATCCCACCAAAACAGGCTGAAATTAAAGGTGGTCTTTTCAAACAGCTCTTACACTAAAAGGACATTATCATAATTTTCCCAATTTCTCATTATTATTCCAACCTCGTAGTGTGGAAACATATATAAAACACAGGTAAATCTTGTTTTTGACTGCACTGGGCCTTTGAAGTAGAAATTTACATTCTGAACAGCAGTTCAGTAGCCTATAAAAGTAATATGTCTAGCTAGAGTGACTAATGTAATCTCTGTCAGTTCCCCAAAGGCCTTCTCTCGCCCCCTCATTGCCAGACATGCTGAAGTGGTGCTAGTTGTGCTTTTCTAAACTACTGTATACATTTGCATTACTGCAGTCATTTTACATATCTGCCTTTTAAAATCAGTCTGAATGAATAAAGATTTCACTTGACTTCCTTATTTTGGGACTGATTACAGTATTGAAGATATTGAATGAGCCATTCTTCTAAACCCAAATGCCACGTTGAAGTCATAACACTCTGATAATGACTTTTTGCTTCTCTTTTCCTTGCTTTTATGCGACAATGACCTTGAGCCCTTAAAGTTTAAAGCTGTCATATAAATGTCAGAGGAAGATCACGCTCCTGCAGATTTCTCTCACTGTAAAACAGAGAACAATATGATTTTTTATCTGAAAATGTTCTTAATGTTTTCAAACTCCATTCTAATGTACATTGACATACTGTACCATGCCATAATCAGCACTTTGACTATGAGTGTGAAAAGTTATAGAGATCTCCAAATCAATATAATCCTGCTTTGTATTATATGTGTCACGAACGTCGTAATGATGAGACCAAGGTGCAGCGTGAATAGATGTTTGTAATTAAACCGAAACTCAGCAAAACAAAACAAACAAGCACAAACAAAACGAAAGCTACTAGTGTGCACACAGGCACCTAACTGTAGATAAGATCACAAGCCAGAAAGTGGGGAACAGAGCTGCCTAAATATGATGTCCAATCAGAGACAATGATAAACAGCTGTCTCTGATTGGGAACCATATCAGGCCATCATAAAAATACAAAAAACCCTAGACCTACAACAACCCTAGACATACAAAACTCTAGACATACAACACTAGAGTACCCAACCTAGTCACACGCCGACCAAACCAAAATATATAGAAAGCAGAGATATCTAAGGCCAGTGCGTGACAGTACCTCCCCCCAAAGGTGTGGACTCCCGGCCGCAAACCTGAACCTATAGGGGAGGGTTCGGGTGGGCATCTACCCTCGGTGGCGGGCTCCGGTTCTGGACGCAGCCCTCCCTCCTTACTCTGAGCCCTCTGAGCCCTCTGCTTTTGTGGTACCGGACCGCGGATCATCGCCAGAGGCTCTGGACTGGGGCCATCACCAGAGGCCCCGGACTGGGGACCGTCGCTTGGGCTTCCGGACTGTTGACCGTCGTTGGAGGATCCGGACTGGGAACTGTCACCGGAAGCTCTGGACTGGGAACTGTCGCCGTAAGCTCTGGACTGTGGAGGAGCACTGGAGGCCTGATGCGTGGGACCGGTACTGGTGGTACTGGGCTGATAACACGTACCTCAGGACGAGTGCGAGGAGAAGGCACAGGACTTACTGGACTGTGGAGACGCACTGGAGGTCTGATGCATGGGACCGGTACAGGTGGCACTGGGCTGATGACACGCACCTCAGGGCGAGTGCGGGAGGAGGCACAGGATGTACTGGACTGTGGAGGCGCACTGGAGGTCTGGAGCGTTGGACTGGCACAACCCGTCCTGGCTGGATGTTTATTTTCATCCTGCAAATGTGGGGAGCTTGCACAGGACGCACTGGGCACAGAACCGGCGCAGGATATCCTGGTCCAAGGAGGTGTACTGGAGACCAGGAGACACTGAGCCGGCACCATCCATCTGGCTGGATGCCATTCTCGCCGAGCTAGTAGAGCCTGAAAAAAGCGCAGGGCTATGAATGCGAACTGGAGACACTGTGTGCTACATAACATGGTGCCTGACCAGTCACACGCTCCTCAGCATGCCCGTCCCCACGCTCTCAATGCTAGCATTTCTCTGGAATCTGTGTCGAGCCACTCGACTCCCTGACTGGCTCTGTTCAGCCCTCGGCTCTGCCGACCACTCCGCGTGCCCCCCCCCAAAAAAAACTTTTTGGGGACTGCCTCTCGTTCTTGTCTCATTGGTACAACTCCTCGTAATATCGCCGTTCCGCTTTTGCTGCCACTATCTCTTCCTTAGGACGGCGATACTCCCCGCCCTGCGTCCAGGGTCCTGCTCCATCCAGAATCTCCTCCCAGGTCCATTCCTCCTGACCACGCTGCTTGGTCCTTAAATGGTGGAATCTTCTGTCACGATCATGGTAATGATGAGACCAAGGCGCAGCGGGAATAGAGTTCCACATATTTTTTATTAAACCGCAAAGCAAAACAAAACAGACAAGCGCAAACGAAACGTGAAGCTACTAGTGTGCACACAGGCACCTAAGTGTAGACAAGATCCCACACCAGAAAGTGGGAATCAGGGCTGCCTAAATATGATCCCCAATCAGAAACAACGATAAACAGCTGTCTCTGATTGGGAACCATGTCAGGCCAACATAGACATACAAAAACCCTAGACCTACAAACCCCACACACACAAAACCCTAGGACATATAACACTAGAGTACTATTCTAGTCACACCCCGACCTAATCCAAAATATGTAGAAAACAGAGATATCTATAAGGTCAGGCGTGACAATATGGCCACTGGATTGTACATTTGGTTGATTTGCTCAGGTATTAAATTTGAAAGACCTGTACAGTTGCGGGTCTCTTGGCTGGTTACGTAAAGCTCTTTATACCGTTGTTCACAATTGAAAGGTAGTGCAATGTCTCTCTTACAATATGCACAACTTGATGCATGGTATTCAACCAGACATAAGCAACGGGAACTTGCCCTTGTTTATATTGGGGGAAAACATGGCGGAATATAGTGAGAGACATGAAAGCACCAGTGTTGACACATTTAAAAATATTCACAAGAGCATGTCAGAGCAATCAGAATCCGCCCCAATGCCTTGGGGGATCTCATGAGGAGCAATGGGTCAATATCATGCATGATAGCTGTGGGTTCCTGCCCAGACAGATTCGTCCTGTCGGATTCCACAATTTGTCTGTCCCCTATGGAGTTTTCAGTGGGCACACGCATTCAAAGTTTAGTTCAAACATGGACTTGTTGCAGGTTCAAGTATGGTCTCCCCTCGTCAGCTCCACACCTTGTACCTAAATGAACTTCAATCCATCTACTGTATTTTCTGAAGAATCACGATCTTCAAAATCTTCTCAAACCTATTAAAAATAATTTGTAGAATTTACAATAAATTAATGAAGCCATCTAGTATTACTGGAGTTGTATCACTAACCTAGGTTAAACAGTGTACACAGAATATAACATGTACTGTGACATGTACTGTGACATGTACTGTGACATAGGATTCACGGTATGTTGCCTGTATGTTTTTAAGTACTCAGTTTAACATTCCCATTTTCACCACATTCTTGCTGGGATTTATAAGCCTTTTATACCTCCCGCGCACATGCCGGCAAGTTTAGGAGTGGGAGTAGATGTGGGCCGATGTTGAAGTTCTATTGTATTTTAATAATTCAATTGAATATACACCATCACAAAGAAATCTGCTATTCATTTGTTTAAGAAAAATTAAATGTATTTCCAATAGGAAAGCATATTTTGAGTGTAATTATGTTACTGGTCTGTGTAGCCTATAGACTACATGGCCGCTCCATGTAAATTTGATCAATAGTTAGTTATTTTGTTCATTAAACAGACAAGACACCCCGATCACGGTCAACACACATCTACAGTGTCTTCAGAAAGTATTCACACCCCCTTTAACACATTTTGTTGTTTTGTCACTGGCCTACACACCCATAATGTCAAAGTGGAATGATGTTTTTTTTTTAAAGTAAATAAAAAAAGCTGAAATGTCTTGAGTCAGTAAGTATTCAACCCCTTTGTTATGGCAAGCCTAAAATTGTCTTAACAAGTCACATAATAAGTTGCATGGATTTTTGCATGACTACCTCGTATCTGTACCCCACAGTGAATTTCAAACAGATTCAACCACAAAGACCAGGGAGGTTTTCCCAATGCCACGCAAAGAAGGGCACCAATTGGCAGATAGGTAACAATACAAAAAGCAGACATCAAATATCCCTTTGAGCATGGTGAAGTTATTAAATTCACTTTGGATGGTGTATCAATACACCCAGTCACTACAAAGATACAGGCATCCACTCTAACTCAGTTGCCGAAGAGGAAGGAAACTGCTCAGGGATTTCACCATGAAACCAATGTTGACTTTGAAAGAGTTACAGAGTTTGATAGGAGAAAACTGAGGATGGATCAACAACTTTGTAGTTACTCCACAATACGAACCTAATTGACA
>NW_025744886.1:0-4802 GCF_021184085.1 Oncorhynchus gorbuscha
CACAGTGTTGCTATCAGTCCACATCCATCCCTCTCAGAGCACTAGCTAGCCACAGTGTTGCTATCAGTCCACATCCATCCCTCTCAGAGCACTAGCTAGCCACAGTGTTGCTATCAGTCCACATACATCCCTCTCAGAGCACTAGCTAGCCACAGTGTTGCTATCAGTCCACATCCATCCCTCTCAGAGCACTAGCTAGCCACAGTGTTACAGTCCACATACATCCTCTCAGAGCACTAGCTAGCCACAGTGTTGCACAGTCCACATCCATCCCTCTCAGAGCAATTAGCTAGCCACAGTGTTAGCGATCAGTCCATATCCATCCTTCAGAGTAATTAGCTAGCTACAGTGTTACACAGTCCATATCCATCCTCTCAGAGCACTAGTTAGCTACAGTGTTAAGTATTGGGTCCACATCCACATCCATCCCTCTCAGAGCACTAGCTAGCCACAGTGCTGCTTGTCCACATCCATCCCTCTCAGAGCACTAGCTAGCCACAGTGTTGCTCTCAGTCCACATCCATCCCTCTCAGAGCACTAGCTAGCCACAGTGTTGCTATCAGTCCACATCCATCCCTCTCAGAGCACTAGCTAGCCACAGTGTTGCTATCAGTCCACATCCATCCTCTCAGAGCACTAGCCAGCCACAGTGTTGCTCAGTCCACATCCATCCCTCTCAGAGCACTAGCTAGCCACAGTGTTGCTATCAGTCCACATCCATCCTCTCAGAGCACTAGCTAGCCACAGTGTTGCTATCAGTCCACATCCATGCCTCTCAGAGCACTAGCTAGCCACAGTGTTGCTCTCAGTCCACATCCATCCTCTCAGAGCACTAGCTAGCCACAGTGTTGCTCTCAGTCCACATCCATCCCTCTCAGAGCACTAGCTAGCCACAGTGTTGCTATCAGTCCACATCCATCCCTCTCAGAGCACTAGCTAGCCACAGTGTTGCTATCAGTCCACATCCATCCCTCTCAGAGCACTAGCTAGCCACAGTGTTGCTATCAGTCCACATCCATCCCTCTCAGAGCACTAGCTAGCCACAGTGTTGCTCTCAGTCCACATCCATCCCTCTCAGAGCACTAGCTAGCCACAGTGTTGCTATCAGTCCACATACATGCCTCTCAGAGCACTAGCTAACCACAGTGTTGCTATCAGCGAGAGGAGGAGGGGAGCAGAGAAGGAGGGGAGGAGTAGGGGAATACAGGTCAAACGTTTGGACACACTTACTCATTCAAGTCTTTTTATAAAAAAATGTATAACTATTTTCTAGACACTTAGAACAGTTGATGTTGACATGTGTCTGTCAACGTATCCATAACACATGTGTTGTGTTTATTTACAGGGACGTAAAAAAACAAACTTTACCCATCAACCCTTTCTATAGAAAAGTAGATAAATTAATCTTCTTGGTTTACACTAAACCCCAACAGGGTGGCTTTTCACACCTGTAGATACTGGCTATGCTTCAAACCCCAACCGGGGCCACACCTGTAGATACTGGGGCTATGCACTAAACCCCAACTGGGGGACTTTTCACACCTGTAGATACTGGAGCTATGCACTAAACCTCAACCGGGGCTTTCACACCTATAGATACTGGAGCTATGCATTTAACATGCACTGGGGCTCCTGTGTTTACTTGGTCTGGTGCTCCAGTCTGCCAATATCTAGCTGGGCCATCCTTTCACAAGTGGAGCTCCTCCCCGCTATGTTCCAAGGAGCTCCTCCCCTATAGTGTTCCAAGGAGCTCCTCCACTATGTTCCAAGGAGCTCCTCCCCTATGTTCCAAGGAGCTCCTCCTACTATGTTCCAAGGAGCTCCTCCCCTATGTTCCAAGGAGCTCCTCCCACTATGTTCAAGGCTCCTCCCCCTATGTTCCAAGGAGCTCCTCCCCTATGTTCTTTATGTGCTCCTCTCCCTATGTTCTTTATGTGCTCCTCCCCCTATGTTCCAAGGAGCTCCTCCCCTATGTTCTTCAGGTGGAGCAATGATCAGACTGTACCCATGTGAGGAGAATCAATGTTCCATCGCCATTCCATTCGTTTTATACCATTGCCATCGAAGAATCTATTCTACACAGCCTCCTGACTAGATAGTGCAGTGACTGTGAAACGAGCTCAGGACCTGAGGTTTGAAGGAAACACCACAGGGACATAACAAGGGATATCTGAAATTACAGAGAAGGGAATGTTTCTAATACATATTTTAACTATGCATGGGAGCTTTGTGCACATGGGAAAAAAAATGTTATTACCTTTATTTTATTTATTTTTATTCAACTTTATTCTGTTCTTTGTCCCTTATTGATTACGTTCCACAATCCAGCTAGGTCCATCATGTGTTAGTACCATCGTAGTGGCCATCCCACAGCACCAACCCTGCCCCCACAGCACAAACCCTGCCCCCACAGCACCAACCCTGCCCCCATAGCACCAACCCTGCCCCCATAGCACCAACCCTGCCCCCACAGCACCAACCTGCCTCACAGCACCAACCCTGCCCCCACAACACCAACCCTGCCCCCACAACACCAACCCTGCCCCCACAGCACCAACCCGCCCCCACAGCACCAACCCTGCTCCCACAGCACCAACCCTGCCCCCACAACACCAACCCTGCCACCACAGCACCAACCCTGCCCCCAAAGCACCAACCCTGCCCTCACAGCACCAACCCTGCCCCCACAACACCAACCCTGCCCCCACAGCACCAACCCTGCCCCACAGCACCAACCCACAGCACCTGCACTACAACAGCCCCCTTGCTCCCGCACTGCAACTCACCACCCAAGAGGAGAGAGAGGAGAGGGGGGTGGAGAAGGAAAGGGAAAGAGATGAGAGTGGAGAGAGCCCAATTTATATTTTTGTTGTGAAACTAGAACCAGGGCCAGTCCTTGCCGTTCTACCACCCCTACTCGAGACCAAAAAAGGACCCCGCCAAAACTAGAATAGTCCCAGTAAGCAAAATTATGTTGAAAATACGTCTAAAATACGTATTTTATAGACGTGAAGTTAGGTTCAATTTAGGTTCTGAATGAAAGGTGAAAAGGTATTTTCCAGGACGTAGAAAGGTGTCTTTCCCAGACATTGAAAAATACGTATTTGCCAGATGTTGAAATCAGGCAAATGTTGGTTATGAATGAAAGTTGAAAATAAGTCATTTATAGACGTCTATGTGTGGACAAATTAAGGCTGTTCCAGACCGGACAGAATCTGAACCAAACATAGATGTCTATGATTGGTTCAGATTTGGTCCGGTCTGGACCAGCGTGATTTAGTTCAAACAAAAACCAAAGTCCGTAGATGTGGAAATCAAGGCCGGTCCGGAACTACATCAAAAAGATGTGGTCGGGCGATGGGGTCCGTGTTTACTGAGGTGTAGTGTTGACTGAAGTTGAAGTTTATGAATGCCCATCTACTGTATGTAGGCCCACCGTTTGTAAAACAGGCTGTTGCATTGGCTTTATTAGTCATGATTCCTGTGACTAATCAATTTGGCTATTTAAGCTCTGAATATCAGCTATCCAACTTTATCAGAAGTTACCGTGATCCTATTTGCAAAGTATTTTCTTTTTCGGTTATGATCAGCTGGTCAAAAATTGTCAGCTACAAACTTCAAACCACTGATCATGACAGTTGTGATTGTCCATTCCATGTTCTCCATTTTACTTTGACATGTCCTGTTTTTAGGAGATGTTGTTTGTTAACATGACAGCACATTTTGTGTCTTAGGTTAGGCTGTTGGATCAGAGAAACCTGCATGAAGTAGGAAGTGTCTTAGGTTAGGCTGTTGGATCAGAGAAACCTGCATGAAGTAGGAAGTGTCTTAGGTTAGGCTGTTTGATCAGAGAAACCTGCATGAAGTAGGAAGTGTCTTCGGTTAGGCTGTTGGATCAGAGAAACCTGCATGAAGTAGGAAGTGTCTTAGGTTAGGCTGTTTGATCAGAGAAACCTGCATGAAGTAGGAAGTGTCTTAGGTTAGGCTGTTTGATCAGAGAAACCTGCATGAAGTAGGAAGTGTCTTAGGTTAGGCTGTTTGATCAGAGAAACCTGCATGAAGTAGGAAGTGTCTTAGGTTAGGCTGTTTGATCAGAGAAACCTGCATGAAGTAGGAAGTGTCTTAGGTTAGGCTGTTTGATCAGAGAAACCTGCATGAAGTAGGAAGTGTCTTAGGTTAGGCTGTTTGATCAGAGAAACCTGCATGAAGTAGGAAGTGTCTTAGGTTAGGCTGTTTGATCAGAGAAACCTGCATGAAGTAGGAAGTGTCTTAGGTTAGGCTGTTTGATCAGAGAAACCTGCATGAAGTAGGAAGTGTCTTAGGTTAGGCTGTTTGATCAGAGAAACCTGCATGAAGTAGGAAGTGTCTTCGGTTAGGCTGTTGGATCAGAGAAACCTGCATGAAGTAGGAAGTGTCTTAGGTTAGGCTGTTGGATCAGAGAAACCTGCATGAAGTAGGAAGTGTCTTAGGTTAGGCTGTTTGATCAGAGAAACCTGCATGAAGTAGGAAGTGTCTTCGGTTAGGCTGTTTGATCAGAGAAACCTGCATGAAGTAGGAAGTGTCTTAGGTTAGGCTGTTTGATCAGAGAAACCTGCATGAAGTAGGAAGTGTCTTAGGTTAGGCTGTTGGATCAGAGAAACCTGCATGAAGTAGGAAGTGTCTTAGGTTAGGCTGTTTGATCAGAGAAACCTGCATGAAGTAGGAAGTGTCTTAGGTTAGGCTGTTGGATCAGAGAAACCTGCATGAAGTAGGAAGTGTCTTAGGTTAGGCTGTTGGATCAGAGAAACCTGCATGAAGTAGGA
>NW_025744887.1:0-4801 GCF_021184085.1 Oncorhynchus gorbuscha
TGATGAGCTGTGTTGCTTTTACGCCAAACATAACATTTTGCATTGTTGCCAAAAAGTTCAATTTTGGTTTCATCTGACCAGAGCACCTTCTTCCACATGTTTGGTGTCTCTCCCAGGTGGCTTGTGGCAAACTTTAAATGACACTTTTTATGGATATCTTTAAGAAATGGCTTTCTTCTTGCCACTCTTCCATAAAGGCCAGATTTGTGCAATATACGACTGATTGTTGTCCTATGGACAGAGTCTCCCACCTCAGCTGTAGATCTCTGCAGTTCCTCCAGAGTGATCACGGGCCTCTTGGCTGTATCTCTGATCAGTCTTCTCCTTGTATGAACTGAAAGTTTAGAGGGACGGCCAGGTCTTGGTAGATTTGCAGTGGTCTGATACTCCTTCCATTTCAATATTATCGCTTGCACAGTGCTCCTTGGGATGTTTAAAGCTTGGGAAATCTTTTTGTATCCAAATCCGGCTTTAAACTTCTTCACAACAGAATCTCGGACCTGCCTGGTGTGTTCCTTGTTCTTCTTGATGTCTGCGCTTTTAAGCTCCTCTGGAACTATACAATGCAGGTGCATTTATACGGAGACTTGATTACACACAGGTGGATTGTATTTATCATCATTAGTCATTTGGTCAACATGGATCTGTTCAGAATCCTGCTGAACTTCTGGAGAGAGTTTTGCTGAAAGTAAAGGGGCTGGATGTTTGCCTTACTAGTACCAGTTTTGATTTGTTAAAAAAAGTTTGGAATATCCAATAAATGTCGTTCAGCACATGATTGTGTCCCACTTGTTGTTGATTCTTCACAAAAAATACAGTTTATATCTTTATGTTTGAAGGCCTGAAATGTGGCAAAAGGTCGCAAAGTTCAAGGGTGCCGAATACTTTCGCAAGGCACTGTAAATATGCACATTGTTGTCACAATTTTGAGACAATCGTGGTGTGAATGCATGATTTCATGAAAAAGACGGAAAAACACGAAGTACACTAAACAAACTAACTAACCAGACTAACATGACCGATATAGAAAATGAGTGCTAACATGCTACATCACATAGACAATAACCCACAAACCACAATACAAAACAAGGCTACCCTAAATATGGTTCCCAATCAGTGACAACGACAAACACCTGCCACTGATTGAGAGCGATATCATGCCAAATCACATAGAAACAGACAAACTAGACATGCAACATAGAATGCCCCTCACTCACACCCTGACCAAACAAAACATAGAAACAAACAACGCAAATCTTGGTTGATGTGACAATTGTCGAACAAAACATACACATGTATTGTGTAACATGATGTCATATCAGTGTCATCTGATGAAGATCAAAGGTTAGTGATTCATTTTATCTATATTTCTGCTTTTGTGACTCCCTGTCTTTGGCTGGAAAATGGCTGTGTTTTTAACTTGGCTATGACCTACAGTACTAAGAGCATAAGACGAGGAGGATTCTGCTTAAATTAATATCGAAGGGGCATTTTCTAATTGCAAATCTGATCTGCGAGAATATCTAAGGGCTTTTATATATATATAATTCTAATTGAATTAATAATAATAATAATTATCACTTTGATTGAAAAAATGATATTTTGGAGATGATTATGTTTTTCATTCAACCTAGATTGAGCGAGAAAAAAGGCCATTTCTTGAACATAGGGTGAGACATGTTCACTAATCTGAAAATAAAGCCAGTTTGTTATTTAGAATGATTTTTTTCTGTTTTTTGAGGAGAGAAACCATCAGTGCTTCAAATTGGCAGCATCCACAGATATCGAACCAACATCTACAGCAATGCAGTTTGCACAGCAATGCAGTGTCTTCGACAGCCTGTAAGCACTCAGGACTGATCCCCTAAAGTTTAAAGCTGGATCAATTATTACAGCACTGAAAAAGTATCAAAAAATACAGAGATGTTACAATGGCAGAAAATGTACAGTGGCACAAGAAAAAGTATGTGAACCCTTTGGAATTACCTGAATTTCTGCATAAATTTGTCCTAAAATCTGATCTAATCTTCATCTTAGTCACAACAATAGACATACACAATGTGCTTAAACTAATAACACACAAATTATTGTATTTTTCTTGTCTTTATTGAATACATCATTTAAACATTCACATTGTAGGTTTGGTAAAAGTATGTGAAGTGGTTTCCGGTTTCTATGGTGAATTATTCGTTTCACACTTATTCTTGGGCTAGCTAGCCGCCTACTGGCACAGGAGAAATCACATTTGTAATGATAAATTGTTGCACAGGTTGTAGAGAGAGAAAGGTAGGTTTATACAAACCCCAACTGCGGCGAACAAAATAATGGCATGGAAAAATGTGTAGACACTTTTTCCCAGAGGGAGATAAAGTTTATGATTTTCAGGACAGTGGAATAAGCACATTAACACGTCATGGTATTTTGCGGGAGTTGTTGTCCCACAACTCCTGCATATCAACCAATCGGCATCCAGGATCCAAACAACCCATTTTATAAATGTAATTTTATCTTCGGTTTTGGATACGATGAGGTCAGAAGAAGAGTGCATTTTCCATCAAAGCAGTTTAATTCTAGTTTAAAAGCTTATGGGTGGATATGATTGAAAATCTCATATTTAAAAGTTTATATTCTGTTAACTCATATCCAAATAATGTTGTTGACTCTTCCTACTCATATTTGTTGCTCAAACTTGTATCTCAAACAGACCATTTCCGCATAGAACATGTCATCTCCCTGAGGAGAATGTGCTGGCCAATCAGCGGTCTAGAGGAGGATGAGCTGGCCAATCAGCGGTCAAGAGGAGGATGAGTTGGCCAATCAGCGTTCTACTTGCATTCATTTTTTAAAGACAGGTATACGATTCCAACACAGATAAACTGCTTTTTATAAATACTTTATTTCCATTTTTTGGAAGGAAAACTATTTAACTTATATTGGAAGTAATTATCGGTCATATTTCATATACATCTGGGCAGTTACTTTAACCAAACACATCATGTTATGAGTATGTTTGTAATTGTCAAAGGACTGGGTAATTTTCAGGATAAAAAATAAACATAATGGAGCTAAGCACAGGCAAAATCCTACAGGAAAACCTGGTTCAGTTTGCTTTCCACCAGACACTGGGAGATCAATTCACCTTTTAGTAGGACAATAACCTTAGACACAAGCCCAAATCTACGCTGGAGTTGCGTACCAAGAAAACACTGTTCCTGATTGGCCGAGTTACAATTTTGATTTAAATATACTTGAAAATCTATGGCAAGACCTGAAATTGGTAGTCTAAAAATGATCACAAACCAATTTGTTTGCAGAATTTTGAAAAGAATGGGCAAATGTTGCACAATCCAGGTATGGATTGCTCTTAGAGACTTACCCAGAAATACTCACATCTGTAATCGCTGCCAAAGGCGTTTCTACAAAGTATTGACAGGGGTGTGAATACTTGTGTGAATGAGATATTCATGTATTTCATTTTCAGTAAATGTGCATATATTTCCAAAAACATGTTTTTACTTTGTCATTATGGGGTATTGTGTTTAAGTGGATGACAAATAAAATCCCTTCCATACATTTGATCAATGACAGAAAAATACTATTAACCTCTTGAAGCTATGGGGGCGCTATTTCATTATTGGATAAAAAATGTGCCCGTTTTAAGCACAATATTTTGTCACGAAAAGATGCTCGACTATGCATATAATTGCCAGCGTTGGAAAGAAAACACTGACGTTTTGAAAACTGCAAAGATGTTATCTGTGAGTGCCCCAGAACTGATCTTACAGGCAAAACCAAGATGAAACTTCAAACAGGAAATGATCAGGATTTTTGACGCTCTGTTCTACTAACATCTCCTTATATGGCTGTGAATATGCTGTGAACGAGCTTATGCGCTCTGCCGTTCGTCCAAGATGTCTGCAGCATTGTGACGTATTTGTAGGCATATCATTGGAAGATTGGCCATAAGAGACTACATTTGCCCAAGGGCCGTCCGGTGTCCTTTGTCTAAGTCGGTGCGTAATTCCCAGTGGCAATCCTTGTACCATGCGATACAGAAGGAGACTCATACTTCCAGGAACGATACATCATTGAAGAGATATGTGAAAAACACATTGAGGATTGGTTCTAAACAACGTTTGCCATGTTTCAGTCGATATTATGGAGTTAATTTGGAAAAAAGTTTGGTGTTTGGATAACTGAATTTTCTTTTTTTTTTGGTAGCCAAACGTGACGCACCAAACGGACCGATTTCTCCTGCACAAAAAATCTTTAATGAAAATCTGAACATTTGCTATCTAACTGAGAGTCTCCTCATTGAAAACATCCGAAGTTCTTCAAAGGTAAATGATTTATTGAATGCTTTTGCTGGCTTTTGTGAAAATGTTGCCTGCTAAAACTAACGCTAAATGCTAATGCTAAATGCTAACGCTAAATGGTAAATGCTAGTTTGCTATGGTAGAGAAGCATATTTTTGAAAATCTGAGATAACAGTGTTGTTAACCGGTTAAGACTCTAGGGGCAGTATTTCATTTTTGGATAAAAAGACGTGCCCGTTTTTAGCGCAATATTTTGTCACGAAAAGATGCTCGACTGTGCTTGGAATTGATAGTTTTGGAAAGAAGACACTCTGACGTTTCCAGAACTGCAAAGATTTTTACTGTGAGTGCCTTAGAACAAAACCTACAGGCAAAACCAATATGTTTGAGCGACCAGGAAATCAACAGGATTTCTGATGGCACGTTTTCCATGATCGCCTTATATGGCTGTGAATGCGACAGGAATGAACGGACACTTAGTGATA
>NW_025744888.1:2500-4763 GCF_021184085.1 Oncorhynchus gorbuscha
CCAGGTCTGTGGCCCAGGTCTGTGAACCAGGTCTGTGAACCAGGTCTGTGACCCAGGTCTGTGAACCAGGTCTGTGACCCAGGTCTGTGGCCCAGGTCTGTGAACCAGGTCTGTGACCTAGGTCTGTGGCCCAGGTCGCCCAGGTCTGTGGCCCAGGTCTGTGGCCCAGGTCTGTGACCCAGATCTGTGACCCAGGTCTGTGGCCCAGGTCGCCCAGGTCTGAGGCCCAGGTCTGTGGCCCAGGTCTGTGGCCCAGGTCTGTGGCCCAGGTCTGTGACCCAGGTCTGTGAACCAGGTCTGTGACCTAGGTCTGTGGCCCAGGTCTGTGGCCCAGGTCTGTGGCCCAGGTCTGTGAACCAGGTCTGTGACCCAGGTCTGGAACCAGGTCTGTGACCTAGGTCTGTGGCCCAGGTCGCCCAGGTCTGTGGCCCAGATCTGTGAACCAGGTCTGTGACCCAGGTCTGTGAACCAGGTCTGTGAACCAGGTCTGTGACCCAGGTCTGGAACCAGGTCTGTGACCCAGGTCTGGAACCAGGTCTGTGACCCAGGTCAGGAACCAGGTCTGTGACCCAGGTCTGTGAACCAGGTCTGCGAACCAGGTCTGTGAACCAGGTCTGTGAACCAGGTTGTGGGCATACCTGTCTGCCATTCACTGTTCGATGGAGACATTAGTATTTCTTTAACTGACTTGCCTAGGTAAATAAAGGTTCAATTTTTTTTTAAAGTATAAAATGTAGTGTACTGTAGTATTTCACCACGGTGGACAGCTTTGTTTAATGGTCTCTTGTTGTAACAGAACATACCCCTACCACTCAAAAGGTCTGGTCTACACCTCAGACAGAATAATAAATAACAACTAAATAACACACATGTATGTTACTGACTTTAAAAGTCTCTGTTCACCAGGTCATCTGTTAAACCAGTGTCTCTGTTCACCAGGTCGTCTGTTAAACCAGTGTCTCTCTGTTCACCAGGTCGTCTGTTAAACCAGTGTCTCTGTTCACCAGGTCATCTGTTATACCGGTCTCTCTGTTCACCAGGTCATCTGTTAAACCAGTGTCTCTGTTCACCAGGTCATCTGTTAAACCAGTGTCTCTCTGTTCACCAGGTCATCTGTTAAACCAGTGTCTCTGTTCACCAGGTCATCTGTTAAACCAGTGTCTCTCTGTTCACCAGGTCATCTGTTAAACCAGTGTCTCTGTTCACCAGGTCATCTGTTAAACCAGTGTCTCTCTGTTCACCAGGTCATCTGTTAAACCAGTGTCTCTCTGTTCACCAGGTCATCTGTTAAACCAGTGTCTCTCTGTTCACCAGGTCATCTGTTAAACCAGTGTCTCTCTGTTCACCAGGTCATCTGTTAAACCAGTGTCTCTGTTCACCAGGTCATCTGTTAAACCAGTGTCTCTGTTCACCAGGTCATCTGTTAAACCAGTGTCTCTCTGTTCACCAGGTCATCTGTTAAACCAGTGTCTCTCTGTTCACCAGGTCATCTGTTAAACCAGTGTCTCTCTGTTCACCAGGTCATCTGTTAAACCAGTGTCTCTGTTCACCAGGTCATCTGTTAAACCAGTGTCTCTCTGTTCACCAGGTCATCTGTTAAACCAGTGTCTCTGTTCACCAGGTCATCTGTTAAACCAGTGTCTCTGTTCACCAGGTCATCTGTTAAACCAGTGTCTCTCTGTTCACCAGGTCATCTGTTAAACCAGTGTCTCTCTGTTCACCAGGTCATCTGTTAAACCAGTGTCTCTCTGTTCACCAGGTCATCTGTTAAACCAGTGTCTCTCTGTTCACCAGGTCATCTGTTAAACCAGTGTCTCTCTGTTCACCAGGTCATCTGTTAAACCAGTGTCTCTGTTCACCAGGTCATCTGTTAAACCAGTGTCTCTCTGTTCACCAGGTCATCTGTTAAACCAGTGTCTCTCTGTTCACCAGGTCATCTGTTAAACCAGTGTCTCTCTGTTCACCAGGTCATCTGTTAAACCAGTGTCTCTCTGTTCACCAGGTCATCTGTTAAACCAGTGTCTCTCTGTTCACCAGGTCATCTGTTAAACCAGTGTCTCTCTGTTCACCAGGTCATCTGTTAAACCAGTGTCTCTGTTCACCAGGTCATCTGTTAAACCAGTGTCTCTCTGTTCACCAGGTCATCTGTTAAACCAGTGTCTCTGTTCACCAGGTCATCTGTTAAACCAGTGTCTCTCTGTTCACCAGGTCATCTGTTAAACCAGTGTCTCTCTGTTCACCAGGTCATCTGTTAAACCAGTGT
>NW_025744889.1:0-4747 GCF_021184085.1 Oncorhynchus gorbuscha
TGTTTTTAAGCCTTGTTTAAAAAATATTTTGTTAAAACAGCAACAGTCAGAATTGACAACACTGTGCTGCAAGTCAATTATGATTAGAGCATTTATTTGGAAAAACACACACAAATACTGCACGTGGACACACACACACACACACACACACACACACACACACACACACACACACACACACACACACACACACACACACACACACACACACACACACACACACACACACACACACACACACACACACACACACACACACACACACACACACACACACACACACAAATACTACACGTGGACACACTTACATACATATACACACACATGCACACACAAACACACCACTTAGCATTGAATCCCATTGTTCTCCTAGCTGTTTGTCTTTGCCTGAGTGTTAATTAGCCCTCAGAGCTGAATGATTTGTTTTGAAAGGGTCTTTTATATGACTGTGGCCTTGGCTACTTCTTCATCTATTGGACTAGATAGAATATTCTGTTTGCCTGTTGATACTACCATCTTCAACCAGTCTATCTTTCACTACTGTGATTGACATAGGGTGAATGTTGTGTCCAAAGACTCTAGTGATTCTGCATGGTAATTGCCATTGGAGGGAAGGACACCGGTCTTGAGAACATTGGACCAAAGGACCAATCAGTCCAAGTTGTTTTGCTGTAGTACACTGCCATACAGATAAAGATACAGAATGTGTCTATTCAACAAATGGATTTGAACTAAATGGTCATAGTTGAGTCCACAGCCTTATGTATCTCTACGTAACGAGTGTCCGGTAAGCAATCTCATTGCACCTCAACAGTGTCTATCTCCTCTCTCCTGCTCTGTCCTGTTTGAGAGACCAGGGCTGGACCACTAGGCGACCGGGCTGGACCACTAAGCGACAGGGCTAGACCACTAAGCGTGGGACGGACCACTAGGCGACCGGGCTGGACCACTAGGCGACAGGGCTGGACCACTAGGCGACCGGGACGGACCACTAGGCGACCGGGCTGGACCACTAGGCGACTGGGCTGGACCACTAGGCGACCGGGACGGACCACTAGGCGACCGGGCTGGACCACTAGGCGACCGGGCTGGACCACTAGGCGACCGGGACGGACCTTCACCCCTGTAATATTACACACTAACCAGAAAATGTCCACAGTATTTCTAACACACCAGAACATTTTTTTTCCTCGGTGCCCCAATTATTAACCAAATAATGAAAGGAATACAAAAAAAATCAAAATCAAAACAATCAATTTAGACAGATTGATCATCCCATCTGCCAGTCCGTATTTGCTAGGCTATAACGAGGCCCGGATGAATTCTCAGCAGACAGAGCGCGCCCCTCTCCACTCCATCACCACTCCACCCAGGCTTAGAGTGAGCATGCATTTAAATGAACCTGCTTCTCTACAGCTACCGACGCCCACGTATGGCACAAGGACTTCTAAACTCTGTGTCTCTGTCAAGCATCAAACACAATACCAACACACAGCTCAACACTCCCCTGCTTCATCTTCCCTCCGCTCCTGCTGGCTTTCTTGACACCTTTCCTGTCTTTGTCCACCAAAGACTCCTCTTCCAGGATTCACTCATCTTCCCTTTTAAAAAGTATGTCACATTCCACATTCGTTATCACTCTCAATCAAACCATAACACGTCGTGACATCATCCTCTTTTCTGTTCTACTCCCTCCTCCTCCCGTCCTCTTCCCCCACCTCCCGTCTTCTTCCTCCTCCTCCCGTCCACTTCCCTCCTCCTCCCGTCTTCTTCCTCCTCCTCCCGTCTTCTTCCTCCTCCTCTCGTCCTCTTCTCCTCCTCCTCCTGCCTTCTCCTCCTCCTCCTGTCCTCTTCCCTCCTCCTCCCGTCCTCTTCCCTCCTCCTCCCGTCCTCTTCCCTCCTCCTCCCGTCCTCTTCCCTCCTCCACCCGTCCTCTTCCCTCCTCCTCCCGTCCTCTTCCCTCCTCCTCCCCGTCTTCTTCCTCCTCCTCCCGTCTTCTCTCCTTCCTCCTCTCGTCCTCTTCCCTCCTCCTCCCGTCTCTTCTTCCTCCTCCTCCTGTCCTCTTCTCCTCCTCCTCCAGTCCTCTTCTCCTCCTCCTCCCGCCCTCTTCCCTCCTCCTCCCGTCCTCTTCCTCCTCCACCCGTCCTCTTCCTCCTCCACCCGTCCTTCCTCCCTCCTCCTCCCGTCTTCTTCCTCCTCCTCCCGTCTTCTTCCTCCTCCTCCAGTCCTCTTCCTCCTCCTCCCGTCCTCTTCCCTCCTTCCTCCCGTCCTCTTCCCTCCTCCTCCCGTCCTCTTCCCTTCCTCCCGCCTTCTTCCTCCTCCTCCCGCTCTTTCTTCCCTCCTCCTCCCGCTCCTCTTCCCTCCTCCTCCCGTCTTCTTCCTCCTCCTCCTGTCCTCTTCCCTCCTCCTCCCGTCCTCTTCCCTCCTCCTCCCGTCTTCTTCCTCCTCCTCCCGTCCTCTTTCCCTCCTCCTCCCGTCTTCTTCCTCCTCCTCCTGTCCTCTTCCCCTCCTCCTCCCGTCCTCTTCCCTCCTCCTCCCGTCTTCTTCCTCCTCCTTCCGTCCTCTTCCCTCCTCCACCCGTCCTCTTCCCTCCTCCTCCCGTCTTCTTCCTCCTCCTCCAGTCCTCTTCCCTCCCTCCTCCCATCCTCTTCCCTCCTCCTCCCGCCCTCTTCCCTCCTCCTCCCGCTCTCTCTTCCTCCTCCTCCCGTCCTCTTCCCTCCTCCACCCGTCCTCTTCCCCTCCTCCTCCCCGTCCTCTTCCCCTTCCTCCCGTCTCTCTTCCTCCTCCTCCCTGTCTTCTTCCTCCTCCTCCCGCCCTCTTCCCTCCTCCTCCCGCTCTTCTTCCTCCTCCTCCTGTCCTCTTCCCTCCTCCTCCCGTCCTCTTCCCTCCTCCTCCCGTCCTTCTCTTCCTTCTCCTCCCGTCCTCTTCCCTCCTCCTCCCGTCTTCTTCCTCCTCCTCCTGTCCTCTTCCCTCCTCCTCCCGTCCTCTTCCCTCCTCCTCCCGTCTTCTTCCTCCCTCCTCCCGTCCTCTTCCCTCCTCCTCCCATCTTCTTCCCCCTCCTCCCGTCTTCTTCCTCATCCTTTTGGTTTCTTGTGGAGGTGAGAGAGGCAGGGTCTCGGTAACCAGAGCATCAAAGCTGACAGTGTGCCCCAGGCTGATGCACCGTACTGGGGGGATAGACGTGCAGCGCCAGGCGTACAATCCCTGGACCATGCGGCTAAACGCTACGACTACAACTGGGCTAATTAGAAAATACACTAGCTAGCTGCTGCTCTAACTTTAGAGAGGCTGATGTGATGTCACACATCTCAGGGTGATGATGAAAGAGAACTTTTGACACCAGTTGTCTTTTATTGCACCTTGGCCAATGTAAATGGTTGACATCGTTTTAATGCTCATCAAACCATTCTGTGGATACAGTCAGGTCACACGTGACACAAGTCAGTATTCAACGTTCATCCATGTCTGCGGACGTCGGCAGATGATGTGGAAACGGGCCACTAGGGGCAACAGTGAGCGATCTTACCTTCAAGTTGGTTTTCGATTTTGCTAGGGCGTTGTGAACGGGGATAGCGGATTGGTGTAAGCATCTGCCTCTGGTGCCAAAGGTTGCATTTCGATTAAACCTATCCTAAATCTTAACCCTTACCTTAACCATTCAGAGTTAATGCCTAACCTTAACCATTCAGAGTTAATGCCTAACCTTAACCATTCAGAGTTAATGCCTAATCTTAACCATTCCACTTAATCCTGAACTTAACCCTAACCTTAAAAATGGAGAGAGAGACAGAGATAGAGGGTGAGAGAGAGAGAGAGAGAGAGAGAGAGAGAGAGAGAGAGAGAGAGAGAGAGAGAGAGAGAGAGAGAGAGAGAGAGAGAGAGAGAGAGAGAGAGAGAGAGAGAGAGAGAGATTTAACACATTCAGTACCACAAACTGTGGATTGTCTTGTGATACTAGACATCTGTATGTTGTGGACAAAGGGTGTGTGTTTGTGTGTTTTTGTTTCAAAGTGTGTGTTTTGTCTGTCATACATGCCAGCGTGCCACCAACACCCTCACCCATGTGACAAAGAGAGGGAGATAGTGTCTAATATTACACACCAACCTAACTGACCTTTACCCCTCTAATATTACACACCAACCTAACTGACCTTTACCCCTCTAATATTACACACCAACCTAACTGACCTTTACCCCTCTAATATTACACACCAACCTAACTGACCTTTACCCCTCTAATATTACACACCAACCTAACTGACCTTTACCCCTCTAATATTACACACCAACCTAACTGACCTTTACCCCTCTAATATTACACACCAACCTAACTGACCTTTACCCCTCTAATATTACACACCAACCTAACTGACCTTTACCCCTCTAATATTACACACCAACCTAACTGACCTTTACCCCTCTAATATTACACACCAACCTAACTGACCTTTACCCCTCTAATATTACACACCAACCTAACTGACCTTTACCCCTCTAATATTACACACCAACCTAACTGACCTTTACCCCTCTAATATTACACACCAACCTAACTGACCTTTACCCCTCTAATATTACACACCAACCTAACTGACCTTTACCCCTCTAATATTACACACCAACCTAACTGACCTTTACCCCTCTAATATTACACACCAACCTAACTGACCTTTACCCCTCTAATATTACACACCAACCTAACTGACCTTTACCCCTCTAATATTACACACCAACCTAACTGACCTTT
>NW_025744890.1:0-50000 GCF_021184085.1 Oncorhynchus gorbuscha
TCTCTCCTCCCCCTCAGGTCCCTGATAACATCCCTCTCCTCGCCTCTCTCTCTCTCTCCTCCCTCCCCCTCAGGTCCCTGATAACATCCCTCTCCTCGCTCTCTCTCTCCCTCCCCCGTCAGGTCCCTGATAACATCCCTCTCCTCGCCTCTCTCTCTCCCTCCCCCTCAGGTCCCTGATAACATCCCTCTCCTCTCTCTCTCTCTCTCCCTCCCCCTCAGGTCCCTGATAACATCCCTCTCCTCGCCTCTCTCTCTCCCTCCCCCCTCAGGTCCCTGATAACATCCCTCTCCTCCCCTCTCTCTCTCCCTCCCCCTCAGGTCCCTGATAACATCCCTCTCCTCGCCTCTCTCTCTCCCTCCCTCCCCCTCAGGTCCCTGATAACATCCCTCTCCTCGCCTCTCTCTCTCTCTCTCTCTCCCTCCCCCTCAGGTCCCTGATAACATCCCTCTCCTCGCCTCTCTCTCTCCCTCCCCGTCAGGTCCCTGATAACATCCCTCTCCTCGCCTCTCTCTCTCCCTCCCCCTCAGGTCCCTGATAACATCCCTCTCCTCGCCTCTCTCTCTCCCTCCCCCTCAGGTCCCTGATAACATCCCTCTCCTCGCCTCTCTCTCTCCCTCCCCCTCAGGTCCCTGATAACATCCCTCTCTCTCGCCTCTCCCTGATAACCTCTCTCTTTCTCCCTCCCCCCTCAGGTCCCTGATAACATCCCTCTCCTCGCCTCTCTCTCTCTCTCTCCCTCCCCCTCAGGTCCCTGATAACATCCCTCTCCTCTCTCTCTCTCCCTCCCCCTCAGGTCCCTGATAACATCCCTCTCCTCTCTCTCTCTCCCTCCCCCTCAGGTCCCTGATAACATCCCTCTCCTCGCCTCTCTCTCTCCCTCCCCCTCAGGTCCCTGATAACATCCCTCTCCTCGCCCTCCTCTCTCTCTCTCCCTCCCCCTCAGGTCCCTGATAACATCCCTCTCCTCGCCTCTCTCTCTCCCTCCCCCTCAGGTCCCTGATAACATCCCTCTCCTCGCCTCTCTCTCTCCCTCCCCCTCAGGTCCCTGATAACATCCCTCTCCTCGCCTCTCCTCTCTCTCTCTCCCCCTCAGGTCCCTGATAACATCCCTCTCCTCTCTCTCTCTCCCTCCCCCTCAGGTCCCTGATAACATCCCTCTCCTCGCCTCTCTCTCTCCCTCCCCCTCAGGTCCCTGATAACATCCCTCTCCTCACCTCTCTCTCTCCCTCCCCCTCAGGTCCCTGATAACATCCCTCTCCTCGCCTCTCTCTCTCTCTCCCTCCCCCTCAGGTCCCTGATAACATCCCTCTCCTCGCCTCTCTCTCTCCCTCCCCCTCAGGTCCCTGATAACATCCCTCTCCTCGCCTCTCTCTCTCCCTCCCCCTCAGGTCCCTGATAACATCCCTCTCCTCTCTCTCTCTCCCTCCCCCTCAGGTCCCTGATAACATCCCTCTCCTCGCCTCTCTCTCTCCCTCCCCCTCAGGTCCCTGATAACATCCCTCTCCTCACCTCTCTCTCTCCCTCCCCTCAGGTCCCTGATAACATCCCTCTCCTCCCGCCTCTCTCTCTCCCTCCCCCTCAGGTCCCTGATAACATCCCTCTCCTCGCCTCTCTCTCTCCCTCCCCCGTCAGGTCCCTGATAACATCCCTCTCCTCGCCCCTCTCTCTCTCTCTCCCTCCCCCTCAGGTCCCTGATAACATCCCTCTCCTCGCCTCTCTCTCTCCCTCCCCCTCAGGTCCCTGATAACATCCCTCTCCTCGCCTCTCTCTCTCTCTCTCCCCCTCAGGTCCCTGATAACCTCCCTCTCCTCGCCTCTCTCTCTCCCTCCCCCTCAGGTCCCTGATAACATCCCTCTCCTCACCTCTCTCTCTCCCTCCCCCTCAGGTCCCTGATAACATCCCTCTCCCCCTCGTCCCTCTCCCTCTCTCCCTCCCCCTCAGGTCCCTGATAACATCCCTCTCCTCGCCTCTCTCTCTCCCTCCCCCTCAGGTCCCTGATAACATCCCTCTCCTCGCCTCTCTCTCTCTCTCTCCCCCTCAGGTCCCTGATAACATCCCTCTCCTCTCTCTCTCTCCCTCCGCCCTCAGGTCCCTGATAACATCCCTCTCCTCGCCTCTCTCTCTCCCTCCCCCTCAGGTCCCTGATAACATCCCTCTCCTCGCCTCTCTCTCTCCCTCCCCCTCAGGTCCCTGATAACATCCCTCTCCTCGCCTCTCTCTCTCCCTCCCCCCTCAGGTCCCTGATAACATCCCTCTCCTCGCCTCTCCTCTCTCTCTCTCCCTCCCCCCTCAGGTCCCTGATAACATCCCTCTCCTCGCCTCTCTCTCTCCCTCCCCCCTCAGGTCCCTGATAACATCCCTCTCCTCGCCTCTCTCTCTCCCTCCCCCTCAGGTCCCTGATAACATCCCTCTCCTCGCCTCTCTCTCTCCCTCCCCCTCAGGTCCCTGATAACATCCCTCTCCTCGCCTCTCTCTCTCCCTCCCCCCTCAGGTCCCTGATAACATCCCTCTCCTCGCCTCTCCTCTCTCTCTCTCCCCTCTCTACCGGTCTGTCTGCCTGTGACAGTCCCCCCACCAACACCGTCCATCGTGGCACATAGACACACACACACACCGCGGCACAGCGCAGTTGTACGTTACAGGCGTGACATCTTTACTGGCGTGTAGACACAGCCCCCCAGACATCTCTAGATTCTAGAATGTTCCCCACCACTGTGCCGCAGCAGACACAGACATACTCCCACTGTGACGGCTGGCTGCTGGTGGGAAGAACACCACAGTCTCAAGTCACTGTCTTGTGTACTACAAGGCTACATAGGATGCTTGCTTGTAGCCTTTTACACAATGTAGACTTCCAAGTCAAGTATCTGTCATGTACAAGATGATATTAAAAGGGCCACTGTCGGCCTCCCGGGTGGCGCAGTGGTTAAGGGCGCTGTACTGCAGCGCCAGTTGTGCCATCAGAGTCCCTGGGTTCGCGCCCAGGCTCTGTCGTAACCGGCCGCGACCGGGAGGTCTGTGGGGCGATGCACAATTGGCCTAGCGTCGTCCGGGTTAGGGAGGGCTTGGCGGGCCAGGCGCAGTGAGCGCTAACCAAGGTTGCCAGGTGCACAGTGTTTCCTCCGGCACATTGGTGCGGCTGGCTTCCAGGTTGGATGTGAGCTGTGTTAAGAAGCAGTATGGCTGGTTGGGTTGTGTATCGGAGGACGCATGACTTTCAACCTTCGTCTCTCCCGATCCCGTACGGGAGTTGTAGCGATGAGACAAGATAGTAGCTACTACAACAATTGGATACCATGAAATTGGGGAGAAAAAGGGGTAAAAAAAACAAAACACTTCATTACAACAATTTATTAAACCATCCTTCACAAACAACTATTTCTAACAGCTCTCCGCTCCTACCCTCTCCGCTCCTACCCTCTCCGCTCCTACCCTCTCCGCTCCTCTCCTCCTCGGTCTCCTCACATCCTCCCTCCTGTCTCCGCTCCTCTCCGCTCCTCTCCGCTCCTCTCCTCTCTGCTCCTCTCCTCTCTGCTCCTCTCTGCTCCTCTCCTCTCTGCTCCTCTCCTCTCCTCTCCTACCCTCTCCTCTCCTCTCCTGCCCTCTCCGCTCCTCTCTGCTTCTCCGCTCCTCTCCTCTCCTCTCCGCTCCTCTCCGCTCTTCTCTCCTCTCCGCTCCCCTCCTCTCCTCTCCGCTCCTCTCCTCTCCTCTCTCTCCGCTCCTCTCCTCTCCTCTCCTCTCTGCTCCTCTCCTCTCCGCTCCTCTCCCTCCCCTCCTCTCCTCTCCTCTCTGCTCCTCTCCTCTCCGCTCCTCTCCCCCCTCTCCTCTCCTCTCCGCTCCTCTCCTCTCTGCTCCTCTCCTCTCCTCTCTGCTCCTCTCCTCTACTCTCCTCTCCTACCCTCTCCGCTCCTCTCTGCTTCTCTCCGCTCCTCTCCTCTCCTCTCCGCTCCTCTCCGCTCCTCTCCCCTCCTACCCTCTCCTCTCCTACCCTCTCCGCTCCTCTCCGCTCCTACCCTCTCCTCTCCTACACTCTCCGCTCCTACCCTCTCCGCTCATCTCCTCCTCGGTCTCCTCACATCCTCCCTCCTTTCTCCTCTCCGCTCCTCTCTGCTCCTCTCCTCTCCGCTCCTCTCCTCTCTGCTCCTCTCCTCTCCTCTACTCTCCTCTCCTACCCTCTCCGCTCCTCTCCCCTCCTACCCTCTCCTCTCCTACCCTCTCCGCTCCTCTCCGCTCCTCTCCTCTCCGCTCCTCTCCTCTCCGCTCCTCTCCCCTCCTACCCTCCCTCTCCTACCCTCTCCGCTCCTCTCCTCTCCTACCCTCTCCTCTCCTCTCCTACCCTCTCCGCTCCTCTCCTCTCCTACCCTCTCCGCTCCTCTCCTCCTCGGTCTCCTCACATCCTCCCTCCTGTCTCCTCTCCATCTCCCATCTTGACAATCATAACCATTCATATCTCCCTCATCTGTTCTATTAGTTGCTACATGCTGTCCAACAGCGCCTGTACGGTCGTCGTGGTGAGGCGTACTGCTCGCCATTGCGCTAAACATCGGGGCCCCATATGGAGCGTCGCCGTTGGAACCGTGTCTCTGTCGCCATGGGAACTGTGTCTGTCACAGTAGGACTCTGAGCTCCTGAGGAAGGTAGATGACGCCTCAGTATGAAACATACGGTATCTGAGACGTGTGTGTGTGTGTGTCCTCCATCTCAACCTGCTGTTTCATCCCACTTCCTCCAGGAAATAGCATCTGTTCTGTTGTCTTTCCTCCTCTCTCTCTCTTTTTTTCCCAATGGGCTTTAATGACATGGGAAACTTATGTTAACATTGCCAATGCAAGTGAAGTAGATAATATACAAAAGTGAAATAAACAACACAAATGAACAGTAAACATAACACTCACAGAAGTTCCAAAAGAATAAAGACATTTCAGATGTCATATTATGTTTACAGTGGCTTGCGAAAGTATTCACCCCCCTTGGCATTTTTCCTATTTTGTTGCCTTACAACCTGTAATTAAAATAGATGTTTGGGGGGTTTGTATCATTTGATTTACATAACATGCATACTTCCACTTTGAAGATGCAAAATATTTTTCTTGTGAAACAAACAAGACAACAAAAAAAAACTGAAAACTTGAGCGTGCATAACTATCCATCCCCCAAAGTCGAAACTTTGCAGACACATTTTGCAGCAATAACAGCTGCAAGTCTCTTGGGGTATGTCTCTATAAGCTTGGTATATCTAGCCACTGGGATTTTTGCCGATTCTTCAAGGCAAAACTGCTCCAGCTCCTTCAAGTTGGATGGGTTCCGCTGGTGTACAGCAATCTTTAAGTCATAACACAGATTCTCGATTGGATTGAGGTCTGGGCTTTGACTAGGCCATTCCAAGACATTTAAATGTTTCCCCTTAAACCACTCAAGTGTTGCTTTAACAGTATGCTTAGGGTCATGGTCCTGCTGGAAGGTGAAACTCCGTCCCAGTCTCAAATCTCTGGAAGACTGAAACAGGTTTCCTTCAAGAATTCCTTCAAGAATTTCCCTGAATGTAGCGCCATCCATCATTCCTTCAATTCTGACCCTGCCGATGTAAAACATCCGCACAGCATGATGTTGCCACCACCATGCTTCGCTGTGGGGATGGTGTTCTCAGGGTGATGAGAGGTGTTGGGTTTGCACCAGACATAGCGATTTCCTTGATGGCCAAAAGCTCAATTTTAGTTTCATCTGACCAGAGTACATTCTTCCATATGTTTGGGGAGTCTCCCACATGCCTTTTGGCAAACACCAAATGTGTTTGGATACTTTTTTCTTGAAGCAATGTCTTTTTTTCTGGTCACTCTTCCATAAAGCCCAGCTCTGTGGAGTGTACGGCTTAAAGCTGTCCTATGACAGATACTCCAATCTCCGCTGTGGAGCTTTGCAGCTCCTTCAGGGTTATCTTTGGTCTCTTTGTTGCCTCTCTGGTTAATTAATGCCCTCCTTGCCTGGTCTATGAGTTTTGGTGGGTGGCCCTCTCCTGGCAGGTTTGTTGTGGTGTCATATTCTTTCCATTTTTTAAATAATGGATTTAATGGTGCTCCGTGGGATGTTCAAAGTTTCAAAGATATTTTTTTATAACCCAACCCAGTGTGCACATAGCCTGTCTTCTCTTGAGAGCCATGTCTGCCTACGGCGGCCTTTCTCAATAGCAAGGCTATGCTCACTGAGTCTGTACATAGTCAAAGCTTTCCTTAAGTTTGGGTCAGTCACAGTGGTCAGGTATTCTGCCTCTGTGTACTCTCTGTTTAGGGCCAAATAGCATTCTAATTGTATGAACAGAGTCCCAGGACCAGCTTGCTTAGGGGATTATTCTCTAGGTTCATCTCTCTAGGTGATGGCTTTGTTATGGAAGGTTTGGGAATCGCTTCCTTTTAGGTGGTTGTAGAATTTAACGTCTCTTTTCTGGATCTTGATAATTAGCGGATATCGGCCTAATTCTGCTCTGCATGCATTATTGGTGTTTATGTTGCACACAAAATATATTTCTGCAGAATTCTGCATGCAGAGTCTCAATTTGGTGTTTGTCCCATTTTGTGAATTCTTGGTTGGTGGGCAGACCTCAGACCTCACAACCATAAAGGGCAATGGGGTTCTATAACTAACTCAATAATAATCAATACAAATTAACAGTAAACTTAAACTTATTCCAAAAGAATAAAGATATTTCAAATGTTATAAACTCGGCAGAAAAAGAAACGTCCCTTTTTGAGGATCTTTCAAAGATCATTCGTAAACATCCAAATAACTTCACAGATCTTCATTGTAAAGGGTTTAAACACTGTTTCCCGTGCTTGTTCAATCAACCATAAACGTGCACCCGTGGAACGGTTGTTAAGACACTAACAGCTTACAGACGGTAGGCAATTAAGATCACAGTTATGAAACCTTAGGACACTAAAGAGGCCTTTCTACTGACTCAGACAAACACCAAAAGAAAGATGCCCAGGATTCCTGCTCATCTGCGTGAACGTGCCATAGGCATGCTGCAAGGAGACATGAGGACTGCTGATGAGGCCAGGGCAATAAATTGCAATGTCCATACTGTGAGATGCCTAAGACAGTGCTACAGGGAGACAGGACAGACAGCTGAACATCCTCGCAGTGGCAGACCACGTGTAACAACACCTGCACAGGATCGGTACATCCGAACATCACACCTGCGGGACAGGTACAGGACGGCAACAACAACTACCTGAGTTACACCAGGAACGCACAATCCCTCCATCAGTGCTCAGACTGTCCACAATAGGCTGAGAGAGGCTGGACTGAGGGCTTGTAGGCAGGTCCTCACCAAACATCACCAGCAACAACATCGCCTATGGACACAAATCCACCATTACTGGACCAGACAGGACTGGCAAAAAGTGCTCTTCACTGACAAGTCGCAGTTTTGTCTCACCAGGGGTGATGGTCAGATTATTTTTTTATCGTTGAAGGAATGAGAGTTACACAAAGGCCTGTACTCTGGAGCAGGATCGATTTGGAGGCGGAAGGTGGTCTGGGGCAGGATCACAGCATCATCGTGTGAGTGTCACAGCATCATCGGACTGAGCTTGTTGTCATTGCAGGCAATCTCAACGCTGTACGTTACAGGGAAGACATCCTCCTCCCTCCTGTGGTACCCTTCCTGTAGGCTCATCCTGACATGACCCTCCAGCATGACAATGCCACCAGCCATACTGCTCGTTCTGTGTGTGATTTCCTGCAAGACAGGAAATGGCCAGTGAAGAGTCCGGATCTCAATCCCATTGAGCACGTCTGGGACCTGTAGGATCGGAGGGTGAGGGCTAGGGCCATTCCCCCCAGAAATGTTAGAGAACTTGCAGGTGCCTTGGTGGAAGAGTGGGGTAACATCTCACAGCAAGAACTGGCAAATCTGGTGCAGACCATGAGGAGGAGATGCACTGCAGTACTTAATGCAGCTGGTGGCCACACCAGATACTGACTGTTACTTTTGATTTTGACCCCCTCTTTGTTCAGGGACACATTTTTCAATTTCTGTTAGTCGCGAATCTGTGGAACTTGTTCAGTTTATGTCTCAGTTGTTGAATCTTGTTATGTTAATACAAATAGTTACACATGTTCAAGTTTGCTGAAAATAAACACAGTTGACAATGAGAGGACGTTTCTTTTTTGGGGAAAGAAACACCGCACAGACGAGACAAGAATGAGAGACATGAATGAAAGACTCCTCAGATGTACCTGGGTGGGCCAGCGAGGCTCTTTCTCTCTCGCTCTCTCTCGCTCTCTCTCTAAGACTCAACAGTTGCTGACACCAGCATCTAAGCAACTCCATGTGTGCCACACAAAGATACTGACTGCTACGCCAACATAATACATTATACATGAATTATTACTGCCAATCACGAATCATCAGACGCACTGGAACACTTTTAAGCCTTTGTATTAGTCTTATTTGTTTAGCTAACAATTAAGGTTTCGCTAAGACCAATCCCTCTGTGCTGGGGAGTGATAATGAGAGGAGGAGGAAGAGGAGGATGAGAAATCTCACAGTGACGGGCACCCGGGATTTGAGTTTTCTCCTCTTTGAATCTCGCCCTCCTCCAGCTCAGCCTAACTGACATGTTCTTATTTTATTCCTCTCAGGACTCTCACATTTTAATTAGGCCAGTTTAAATCTCCTCCCGCTCCCTCCGTACACACACACGCGCGCGCGCACAGACAGAAAGATGCACACACACACAGACACACAAACACAGACACTTTATATCTCATGTACTGTAGCGAAGCCAGATCCCTTCTCTTGCATTCACCTTCTGACATCCAGATGCCAGTTCTCTTTTGATCTATGATGTTTACACACTAAATCCTACTGCAGTCTCTTTGTAAAGGGGGGTAAAAACAAAAATGGAGGAATAAATACATAATTGAATGCTGGAGTTCAATAAGGGACTCGAGCTCAATAAATATATTGATCTATGATGTTTTCTGTAGCTCAGTTCCTAGAGCAGTCTCTTTGCCAAAGGGGTTCAATCCCGGGAACCCAAAAATAGAATGTATGCACACATGACTGAATGCTGGAGTTCAATAAGCGTCTGCTAAATGGCATATATACGTCATTTCATAGGATATATAGAGAGACAACAGAGAAACTTCAGAAGGTACAGCCAGAGGACAGCAGTCACACAATGCTGCTGAGAGGATGGGCCGAGTCTGGCTTTAGTCACAGAGATAGATAACCTGAGCACCCTTCACTCTCCTTGTGGTCAGTGACTGATGTGTGTGTGTGTGTGTGTGTGTGTGTGTGTGTGTGTGTGTGTGTGTGTGTGTGTGTGTGTGTGTGTGTGTGTGTGTGTGTGTAGCCTGCGTGCAAGTGTACAGTGTGCAGTATGTGTGTATTGTGTGTAAACTGGGTGTGTATTTATAAGATGTGTCATCTCACCAGGGGTCTGGCTGCTCTCCAGCTGTGGTGGAAACAGAGAGGAAATGAGTTTCTGCTAAAGCCACTGATGAAGCTTTTACACATTTTCCATTATGACAACAGGAGTCATTTCTACACACACGCGCACGCACGCACGCACGCACGCACGCACGCACGCACGCACGCACGCACGCACGCACGCACACACACACACACACACACACACACACACACACACACACACACACACACACACACACACACACACACACACACACACACACACACACACACACACACACCAATCGCAGCAGGGGAATTTACTATGGCTTGAATGTCATGCTTAGGGGCCTAACTAAGATTTCAAATAGTAGTTTCCCATCTGGTTCTGGTTGCAATCCCCTTTTACTAGATACCTCTCTGCATGTTGTTGGGTGTCAGGTTAAAAACAACTCTCCCTTCTACTCAGCTGGTGGACAGAGAAATAAAGTCTTGTAGTGAAACTGGTAGGGAAGGAAATGATGGTGCCGTGACAACCCCTGTTTACCTGATACTTCTACATGTCGGGTGTCAAGTTAAAAATACCTTCCCTTCTACTCGATTGGTGGGCAGGGAAATATAAGCCTGTTCCCAGATCTGTTTGTGCTGTTTTGCCAACTTCTACCGTGACAATGACCATAGGGGTTAGGAGACAGCAAAACAGCTCTGGGACCAGGCTAATATAGGCCTACACTACAGTAAAGAACAAATAGGTACCAGAACATGGGGGTGCCTATGACACAAGAAGGAATGCCTGAACATCCTTCTACGTATTTCCTGAGTCTTTTCTTGTTATTTCCTGCTTTTTATGTGGAGGAGCTGCACAGAAGAGGATATTACGCATCCACTCAACACGCATCCCTACACACACACACACACACACACACACACACACACACACACACACACACACACACACACACACACACACACACACACACACACACACACACACACACACACACACACACACACACACACACACACACACACACACACACACACACACAGTCTATTACACACACACAGTCTATTACACACACACATTCTATTACTCACACACACGTTCACTGTTTCATTCCCTACCACCCACCCACCTCTCACACATATCATAAAGAACTTTACCAGACACATCTATACACACACGGACTATACATTCACACACGCGCACGCGCACGCGCACGCGCACACACACACACACACACACACACACACACACACACACACACACACACACACACACACACACACACACACACACACACACACACACACACACACACACACACACACACACACACACACTCTTATTTCTCAAGGTCACCAGCTCTTGGGGCCTTTAATCAGGGTGACTGCACCCCCTTCCCTCACTCCTCTGCCCCCCCTCCTGTCTACCTCGCCCATCATCCATCTCTGAGACAAAGCTCCTTTCCAGCCATGGCAGCTCACAGAGGAATACCAGTAGATTACATCCACCACAGACCCGCCACCAATCATACTTTCCTACTACAGCACTACTTCAGCTGCTGATCCATCCAGTCATTCATACTGCACTGTCTGGACTAGAGGCTAGGCTACTAGCTAATTGTATGCTACTGTATTGTAGCGCTAGGAGTTTATTATGCTAATGCTAGTAACTATAGCTAACAGTATTAGCTGCTTTAGGCTTGTAGTATTGGTTAGCTAGGCTAATCTTTTGTCTAGGAGACTGACAGGGCCAGACTGAGGCTAGGCTAGTAGCTAACAGCGCTACTGTAGCAAATGGATTAGCTTAGGTATGCTACTGCTATGCTAACATAGCCTGAGTGGGAAACCGATTAGACCAGACTGGGTTTCCACTCACCACAGTCTAGTCTAAAGAGGAAACTGTTCAAACCTAGAGAAGACAGCAATGTGTGTGCAATGAAGTCGTGACAGAGGTACATCTTGGTTTAAAGGGGGAGGGATTGGGTGGAGGAAGGGGAGGAGAGGGGGCGAGTGAGGCATGTGGAAAAGGGGGGTATCGGGTTAAGGAATGTTGATGAATGTGCACGTGTGTTTCATGAGAGAACTTATGCATAGAGGGTCGTAAAGTAACAGCCAAGCACGACAACAGCAAATATATCATATAAATCACAGTATTACACTTTTAATGTGAAAAATATAACAAAATATATATGGTATATGATACAATTCCGCGGACAGCCTGGCATTAGAGCACATACATGGAAGGTGATCGTTGTAACTCAACTGAGTCCAATACCATCAGTGAACACTGCAGCCCAGAGAGGAGCAATCAGTCCCCACGGTGGCTCTCAACCCTCCGTGTGACAGAGAGTGAACACTGTATCCCCCTTTCATCTTTCATAAGCCCTATCAGCCCTATCAGCGCCACCCCTCTCTCTCTCCGTGTGTGTGTGTGTGTGTGTGTGTGTGTGTGTGTGTGTGTGTGTGTGTGTGTGTGTGTGTGTGTGTGTGTGTGTGTGTGTGTGTGTGTGTGTGTGTGTGTGTGTGTGTGTGTGTGTGTGTGTGTGTGTGTGTGTGTGTGTGTGTGTGTGTGTAACTTTGCTATCACTGAACACTCAGACACTCAAGTAGTCAGTCTGTGAAGTCAAAGCCGTAACATGATGTTCATACAGTAGAAGATGGTGAATTGGTGCTTATACATCTGACATACAGTAAGGGAAGTCATATGGAATATGCCACATTGACAAAAGCTGCATCTGGCTGTTGATGCTTTAGAGCATACTAGAGGGACTAAGCAGGGCATTAATGACTAAATAACAGCCATTTTTCTTTTGGCTTATTTATGTGTGTGAAACAGCTGTTTGTATCACAAGGGAGATAGAGAGAGGGGTGGTGGGTCAGAGAGAGAGAGAGAGGGATAGAAGAGGGGAAAGAGAGAGGGGGGGAGAGAGAGAGAGAGAGAGAGAGAGAGAGAGAGAGAGAGAGAGAGAGAGAGAGAGAGGGGCGCAGGGGCGGTCAGAGAGGGGTGGAGGGCCAGTCAGAAAGAGAGAGAGAGAGATGGAAGAGAGAGAAAGGGGAATGGAGAGTGAGAGGAGGGAGATGGAGGGATGTAGGTTGATAACCAGATACAGATCAGGAATGATCTGGATTAAATGCTGAGCTGGGCTTTATCCCCTGTTCTAGTGCTGATCCAGTTCTGGTTCCAGTAGGATGCCAATGGAACAGGGCCATGGTTCTACCACAAACCCTGGAGACAAACAGACACAGGCAGTCCTGATTCTGTTCTGCCCATTTGGTGTGTGTGTGTGTCTCAGTGATTACCCAGCCTTGCTCAACCCACTCCTTCAGTGGAAACCAGTCAGACTGAGGTTCTCTCTGACCAAGCCCAAGTGGTGGTGAACTAACTCACAGTAGGCTACAGTAATAGTCATCAACTGACTCAACTCTGTACAAAACTGTTAAATCCTTCTCCTACAGAGCACAATCACAACCTATTCTGCCATCTTGAAAATACTAATTTGCACCTATTAAAACTGTAGACTTTTCAGCATGGACCCAGGTAGCATTCCTGTATAAACTGTAAACATATTGATTTGTCTGAATAAGCCTAATGATATTCTATCCAGCTACCTTGTTAGGACACAGGCCTACGTATAGGCTTCTCTGAACTGGATAACGTACAGTAACAATGAACATAACATATTCTGTGTACTGAAGTCTGCACTACTATGGTGTGCACATAAACAGAAAGCCAGTGATCACACAGAGAGAGATGTGTTGAAAGCAGAGCCAGTGTTTCTTCCGACCAGGCTGTGAGTACGACCAGGCATATAATCTATGTACCGTATTGCCAGACTAGAAATGTCTAAAGCCCAGAAACAGGAGCTCAGATTATCCCAGGTTTGGAAAGGATGATCCGACTGGAGTACTAGGCCTGACCGGGAAGGCACACAATGTGTGTGTGTGTGTGTGTGTGTGTGTGTGTGTGTGTGTGTGTGTGTGTGTGTGTGTGTGTGTGTGTGTGTGTGTGTGTGTGTGTGTGTGTGTGTGTGTGTGTGTGTGTGTGTGTGTGTGTGTGTGTGTGTGTGTGGAGGCCTCAGGGACGTCCGTGGCTTTGTATTCGGAGTGTGTCGCCCCGGCCGCAGCGGGAGCAGCTAGGCAGCCCGGCGGCATCCATTTGTCAGCACATCGTACCCACAATCCTCTGGGGCTTGAGAGAAGGCGAAGAGAGGAGGGGAGAGATGTCAGGGCAGAGGGCTTGGTGTGACTCGACACACACACCAGGAAAGACAAAAGATGTACACACACACACACACACACACACTAGGTAAGACAAATACATACACACACTAGAGAGCGAACTCGTGAACACACACACACCTCCCCACTCCAAGGTAGCATTATACCCCATGCCAGCATATTTCACCTTTGATGTTCCCTGTAACACAAAACAGCCAGATATCTGCATCCCAAATACTACCATTTTCCCTTTAAAATGCACTACATTTGAGCAGGGCCCAATAGAGAATAGGGGGCTATTTGGGACACACATCATACACTACACCCCCCCCCCCACCTGCTCCATCGAACATATCCTCCTACCCTTCATCCATAAAACATCACACACACTTTACACATCCTTGAAGTAGACAACACAGCCTTTAAGCAGGTGTCCTCAGCTCTGACCCTACGAGGTCTGGAGCCTGCTGGTTTTCTCTTCTACCCGATAGTTCATTGAACCCACCTGATGTGCCAGGTCTAAATCAGTCCCTGATTAGAGGGGAACAATGGGAAAAAAAAGAAACTGGCTTCGATGTCCAGAGTTGAGTTTTGAGGGATCTATAGGATATACAGCAGAGCTGGTAGACAGTATGTGACTTAAAATCAACTCTTGATTAGCGTTCTCCAGAGGAGAGGAAAGTGTTGCGTGTCTGTGTGTGTGTGTGTTGTAAATATCTGGAACCTATAGTAATCTAATGGCTATCATAGTGGCTTATTAAAAACACTAGTAAATAGCATTCAAATCAACATATTTTCCCTCTCTAGCTTGTCATAGGTAAACGTTTCAACTAGAGGTCGACCGATTATGATTTTTCAACACCGATACCGATACCTATTGTTGGAGGACAAAAAAAGCCGATACCGATTAATCAGATGATTTTTTAAAAATGTATTTGTAATAATGACAATTACAACAATACTGAATGAACACTTATTTTAACTTAATATAATACATCAATAAAATCAATTTATCTTCAAATAAATAATGAAACATGTTCAATTTGGTTTAAATAATGCAAAAACAAAGTGTTGGAGAAGAAAGTAAAAGTGCAATATGTGCCATGTAAGAAAGCTAACGTTTAAGTTCCTTGCTCAGAACATGAGAACATATGAAAGCTGGTGGTTCCTTTTAACATGAGTCTTCAATATTCCCAGGAAGACGTTTTAGGTTGTAGTTATTATAGGAATTATAGGACTATTACTCTCTATACCATTTGTATTTCATATACATTTGACTATTGGATGTTCTTATAGGCACTTTAGTATTTCCAGTGTAACAGTATAGCTTCCGTCCCCCTCCTCGCTCCTCCCTCGGCTCGAACCAGGAACACAACGACATCAGCCATCCTCGAAGCAGCGTTACCCATGCAGAGCAAGGGGAACAACTACTCAAAGTCTCAGAGCGGGTGACGTTTTAAACGCTATTAGCGTGCACCCCGCTAACTAGCTAGCCATTTCACATCACATCGTTACACCAGCCTAATCTCGTGAGTTGATAGGCTTGAAGTCATAAACAGCAGAGCTGCTGGCAAAACGCATGAAAGTGCTGTTTGAATGAATGCTTATGAGCCTGCTGGTGCCTACCATCGCTCAGTCAGACTGCTCTATCAAATCATAGACTTAATTATAACATAATAATACACAGAAATACGAGCCGTAGGTCATTAATATGGTCGAATCTGGAAACTATCACCTCGAAAACAAGACGTTTATTCTTTCAGTGAAATACATAACCGTTACGTATTTTATCTAACGGGTGGCATCCATCAGTCTGAATATTCCTGTTATATTGCACAACCTTCAATGGTATGTCATAATTACGTAAAATTCTGGCAAGGCTGCCCAGACTGTTGCATATACCCTGACTCTGCATGCATTGAACGCAAGAGAAGTGACACAATTTCACCTGGTTGATATTGCCTGCTAACCTGGATTTCTTTTAGCTAAATATCCAGGTTTAAAAATATGTACTTCTGTGAATTGATTTTAAGAAAGGCATTGGTGTTTATGGTTAGGTACACGTTGGAGCAATGACAGTCCTTTTTCGCAAATGCACACTGCATCGATTATAAGCAACGCAGGACACGCTAGATAAACAAGTAATATCATCAACCATGTGTAGTTATAACTAGTGATTATGATTAAGTTTAATGCTAGCTAGCAACTTACCTTGGCTTCTTACTGCATTCACGTAACAGGCAAGCTCCTCGTGAGGCAGGTGGTTAGAGCGTTGGACTAGTTAACCGTAAGGTTGCAAGATTGAATCCCCGAGCTGACAAGGTAAAAATACCGCTCCTAGGCCGTCATTGAAAATAAGAATGTGTTCTTAACTGACTTGCCGTTAAATAAAGGTTAAATAAATAAAGGTTAAATAAAGGTTAAATAAAGGTGTAAAAAAAAACAATTAAATCGGCGTCCAAAATTTGCGATTTCCGATTGTTATGAAAACTTGAAATCGGCCCTAATTAATCGGCCATTCCGAAAAATCGGTCGACCTCTAGGTTCAACCGTAGAATATAATGACTAGAATGGAAAATCCCATTCAAATGAATGCAGTTCTCCAATTGGTTGCCACAGGGGAGAGTTTCAATCATACATTTAGAATGACTAGAGCGGAAAATCCCATTGAAGTCAATGTTACGTGTTGAGTGTACCAGTCATATTGCCTCTCTGCTCTGTTTTCTATTTCTATGGTTCCGGACACCGGTCTAGTAATTACATATCTATCTTTGTCTTGTTGAAACACACTGAACACTCCATTGGTTTTATCTCAATCTGCAGTGCGTTGGATACTTAGTCATTTCTGCAGTGAGCTAAATCACAGTGATTCCTGTTAGTCTTAAACAAATCTACTTTTTTTAAAGACACCTGTACCATGTCAGATATACAGTTGAAATGTATTACATTTTGAGTTTTCACCCCAATATTATACTTTATATACATCACAGAAGACTGAAATAAAATATAACAAGACGTTTTGGCATAGAACCACCGGATTGTCGGCATTCTATAAGGCCCCGGATTTACATACATTTTAGCAGTGTGACGTTACATACAGAATACTGTGTGTGTGTGTGTGTGTGTGTGTGTGTGTGTGTGTGTGTGTGTGTGTGTGTGTGTGTGTGTGTGTGTGTGTGTGTGTGTGTGTGTGTGTGTGTGTGTGTGTGTGTGTGTGTGTGTGTGTGTGTGTGTGTGTGTGTGTGTGTGTGTGTGTGTGTGTGTGTGTGTGTGTGTGGTTAGCAACATACTCCTCACATTGCAACCTCAGTCAAGCCTCTGACAAGGACAAGTGAGATGCCACGGCAGCACGTCCAAAGATACTTTGATAAAAGCAGAAAGTATGTACTCTATGTGGGGGACGTAGACTTGATTTAGCATTCTCTAACACAACTGTGTACAAAAGTCCAGCCAATATTAGAACATAGATTTATTCATCAGTGTAAGAAGTTACACAAAGTCATAAGAGCTTGGTCAAACAGCTCCCGACAGTTATAAGGGGGAGCAGGGGGGTGGGGAGTGAGGGGAGGGGGTGTATGGGGGAAAACAGAGGACAAAGGGAAAACACTGAGGGGTTACCCATTTTACCCCCCCTCTCTCAACCCCCTAAAAGGCAGATTGGGCCATTCCAGGGTGGAAAAAAAAGAACAATATTGTTCTTTGTTTTCTCTCTCCCTCTTCCACACATAGTTCCACAGATTGTGGAGGCCAATATGGAGTCAATAAATGTCCTAATGACTCTCTCCTCTATGGAAAGACAAGTCTCCAGGGTCTGGCTAAAGCAGCCCATATGGGCCCTGTTTCTCAAACTCTAAAGCCCCCTCCTATACCACCACTACACTGCACTCATACAGAGAGAGAGAGAGAGAGAGAGAGAGAGAGAGAGAGAGAGAGAGAGAGAGAGAGAGAGAGAGAGAGAGAGAGAGAGAGAGAGAGAGAGAGAGAGAGAGAGAGAGAGAGAGAGAGAGAGAGAGAGAGAGAGAGAGAGAGAGAGCATGGCCAGCCTGCCACATCTCTGACATGGCCATCTGTCTTACTCACTCTCTCTCTCTCTCTCACTTTCACTCTCTCTCCATCTCTATCTCCCTGTCTCTTTATCTCAATTTCAATTCAATTCAAGGGGATTTATTGGCATGGGAAACATCTGTTAACATTGCCAAAGCAAGTGAGGTAGATAATATACAAAAGTGAAATAAACACTAAAAATGAACAGTAAACATTACACATCTCACACATCTCTCTCTCTAACACCGCATCTCTCTCCCGTTCCCAATGCTCTCCTTTCTCCTGTCCTAATTTCACTTACTCTCTCTCCCCCTCTCTCTCGCTTACCTTTTACCAACTACCTATTCATCACAAAGAGTCTTTTCATGAAGGGTCCTTCACAAGGGTCCTTTATATCATATGAAAAGTCTATGTGTATATCTATGTGTATATCTATGTGTATGTGATCAAGTCTGTATGAATATGTGTAGACATGCAGGGTGAGGAAGTGCGACAGAGAGATAATGTGTGTGTGTGTGTGTGTGCCTTAAATAGGAAACATGTGACATTGAGCTGCACAATCACCAATCCTAATGATCTCCTCCCTCCCTCCCTCCCTCCCCTCCCTCCCTCCCTCCCTCCCTCCCTCCCTCCCTCCCTCCCTCCCTCCCTCCCTCCCTCCCTCCCTCCCTCCCTCCCTCCCTCCCTCCGTGCACATCCCTCCATTTTTCACACATTCTAATTTCCGCTCCTCTGGGGCACAATGTCTGTTGGAACGGAACAAAACGTAAAGGAAGAGTGGCAATACGACTACAGGAGGGGAGAACATAAAGATATCAATAAATACAACTACCATCACCACCATAACTACCCCTACCATCACCACCATAACTACCCTACCATCACTACCCCTACCATCACCACCATAACTACCCTACCATCACCACCATAACTACCCTACCATCACTACCCCTACCATCACTACCCCTACCATCACTACCCCTACCATCACCACCATAACTACCCCTACCATCACCACCATAACTACCCCAACCATCACCACCATAACTACCCTACCATCACTACCCCTACCATCACCACCATAACTACCCTACCATCACTACCCCTACCATCAACACCATAACTACCCTTCCATCACTACCCCTACCATCACCACCATAACTACCCCTACCATCACCACCATAACTACCCTACCATCACTACCCCTACCATCACCACCATAACTACCCCTACCATCACTACCCCTACCATCACCACCATAACTACCCTACCATCACCACCATAACTACCCCTACCATCACTACCCCTACCATCACCACCATAACTACCCCTACCATCACCACCATAACTACCCCTACCATCACCACCATAACTACCCTACCATCACTACCTCTACCATCACCACCATAACTACCCTACCATCACTACCCCTACCATCACCACCATAACTACAACTACCATCACCACCATAACTACAACTACCATCACCACCATAACTAGCCTACCATCACTACCCCTACCATCACCACCATAACTACCCCTACCATCACTACCCCTACCATCACCACCATAACTACCCTACCATCACTACCCCTACCATCACCACCATAACTACCCCTACCATCACTACCCCTACCATCACCACCATAACTACCCCTACCATCACCACCATAACTACCACAACCATCACCACCATAACTACCCCTACCATCACTACCCCTACCATCACCACCATAACTACCCCTACCATCACCACCATAACTACCCTACCATCACCACCATAACTACAACTACCATCACCACCATAACTACCCTACCATCACTACCTCTACCATCACCACCATAACTACCCTACCATCACTACCCCTACCATCACCACCATAACTACAACTACCATCACCACCATAACTACAACTACCATCACCACCATAACTACCCTACCATCACTACCTCTACCATCACCACCATAACTACCCCTACCATCACCACCATAAATACAACTACCATCACCACCATAACTACCCTACCATCACTACCCCTACCATCACCATCATAACTACCCCTACCATCACAACCCCTACCATCACCACCATAACTACAACTACCATCACCACCACTACCATCACTACCCCTACCATCACCACCATAACTACAACTACCATCACCACCATAACTACCCTACCATCACTACCTCTACCATCACCACCATAACTACCCCTACCATCACCACCATAAATACAACTACCATCACCACCATAACTACCCTATCATTACTACCCCTACCATCACCACCATAACTACCCCTACCATCACTACCCCTACCATCACCACCATAACTACAACTACTATCACTACCACTACCATCACTACCCCTACCATCACCACCATAACTACCCCTACCATCAACACCACTACCATCACCACCATCACTACCCCTACCATCACCACCATAACTACCCCTACCATCACAACCCCTACCATCACCACCATAACTACAACTACCATCACCACCATAACTACAACTACCATCACCACCATAACTACAACTACCATCACTACCCCTACCATCACCACCATAACTACCCCTACCATCAACACCACTACCATCACCACCATCACTACCCCTACCATCACCACCATAACTACATTTACATTTACATTTAAGTCATTTAGCAGACGCTCTTAACCAGAGCGACTTACAAATTGGTGCATTCACCTTATGACATCCAGTAGAACAGTCACTTTACAATAGTGCATCTAAATCTTAAAGGGGGGGGTGAGAAGGATTACTTATCCTATCCTAGGTATTCCTTAAAGAGGTGGGGTTTCAGGTGTCTCCGGAAGGTGGTGATTGACTCCGCTGTCCTGGCGTCGTGAGGGAGTTTGTTCCACCATTGGGGGGCCAGAGCAGCGAACAGTTTTGACTGGGCTGAGCGGGAACTGTACTTCCTCAGTGGTAGGGAGGCGAGCAGGCCAGAGGTGGATGAACGCAGTGCCCTTGTTTGGGTGTAGGGCCTGATCAGAGCCTGGAGGTACTGAGGTGCCGTTCCCCTCACAGCTCCGTAGGCAAGCACCATGGTCTTGTAGCGGATGCGAGCTTCAACTGGAAGCCAGTGGAGAGAGCGGAGGAGCGGGGTGACGTGAGAGAACTTGGGAAGGTTGAACACCAGACGGGCTGCGGCGTTCTGGATGAGTTGTAGGGGTTTAATGGCACAGGCAGGGAGCCCAGCCAACAGCGAGTTGCAGTAATCCAGACGGGAGATGACAAGTGCCTGGATTAGGACCTGCGCCGCTTCCTGTGTGAGGCAGGGTCGTACTCTGCGGATGTTGTAGAGCATGAACCTACAGGAACGGGCCACCGCCTTGATGTTAGTTGAGAACGACAGGGTGTTGTCCAGGATCACGCCAAGGTTCTTAGCGCTCTAGGAGGAGGACACAACTACCATCACCACCATAACTACCCTACCATCACTACCATAACTACCCTACCATCACTACCTCTACCATCACCACCATCACCACCATAACTACCCCTACCATAACTACCCCTACCATCACCACCATAACTACAACTACCATCACCACCATAACTACAACTACCATCACCACCATAACTACCCTACCATCACTACCCCTACCATCACCACCATAACTACAACTACCATCACCACCATAACTACCCTACCATCACTACCTCTACCATCACCACCATAACTACCCCTACCATCACAACCCCTACCATCACCACCATAACTACAACTACCATCACCACCACTACCATCACTACCCCTACCATCACCACCATAACTACAACTACCATCACCAACATAACTACAACTACCATCACCACCATCACTACCCCTACCATCACCACCATAACTACCCCTACCATCACTACCCCTACCATCACCACCATAACTACCCATACCATCACTACCCCTACAATCACCACCATAACTACAACTACCATCACCACCACTACCATCACTACCCCTACCATCACCACCATAACTACAACTACCATCAACACCATTACCATCACTACCCCTACCATCACCACCATAACTACAACTACCATCAACACCACTACCATCACCACCATAACTACAACTACCATCAACACCACTACCATCACTACCCCTACCATCACCACCATAACTACAACTACCATCAACACCACTACCATCACTACCCCTACCATCACCACCATAACTACAACTACCATCAACACCACTACCATCACTACCCCTACCATCACCACCATAACTACCCATACCATCACTACCCCTACCATCACGACCATAACTACAACTACCATCACCACCATAACTACAACTACTATCACCACTAGAACTACCCCTACCATCACCACCATAACTACCCCTACCATCACCACCATAACTACAACTACCATCACCACCACTACCATCACTACCCCTACCATCACCACCATAACTACCCCTACCATCACCACCATAACTACAACTACCATCAACACCACTACCATCACTACCCCTACCATCACCACCATAACTACAACTACCATCACCACCATAACTACAAATACCATCAACGCCACTACCATCACTACCCCTACCATCACCACCATAACTACAACTACCATCAACACCACTACCATCACTACAACTACCATCAACACCACTACCATCATTACCCCTACCATCACCACCATAACTACAACTACCATCAAAGCCACTACCATCACTACCCCTACCATCACCACCATAACTACAACTACCATCAACGCCACTACCATCACTACCCCTACCATCACCACCATAACTACAACTACCATCAACACCACTACCATCACTACCCCTACCATCACCACCATAACTACAACTACCATCACCACCATCACTACCCCTACCATCACCACCATAACTACCCCTACCATCATCACCATAACTACAACTACCATCAACACCACTACCATCACTACCCCTACCATCACCACCATAACTACAACTACCATCACCACCATCACTACCCCTACCATCACCACCATAACTACCCCTACCATCATCACCATAACTACAACTACCATCAACACCACTACCATCACTACCCCTACACCATCACCACCATAACTACAACTACCATCACCACCATCACTACCCCTACCATCACCACCATAACTACCCCTACCATCATCACCATAATTACAACTACCATCACTACCCCTACCATCACCACCATAACTGCCCCTACCATCATCACCATAACTACAACTACCATCAACACCACTACCATCACTACCCCTACCATCACCACCATAACTACAACTACCATCAACGCCACTACCATCTCTACCCCTACTATCACCACCATAACTACAACTACCATCAACACCACTACCATCACTACCCCTACCATCACCACCATAACTACAACTACCATCACCACCATCATTACCCCTACCATCACCACCATAACTACCCCTACCATCATCACCATAACTACAACTAACATCAACACCACTACCATCACGACCCCTACCATCACCACCATAACTACAACTACCATCACCACCATCACTACCCCTACCATCACCACCATAACTACCCCTACCATCATCACCATAACTACAACTACCATCAACACCACTACCATCACTACCCCTACCATCACCACCATAACTACCCCTACCATCATCACCATAACTACAACTACCATCAACACCACTACCATCACTACCCCTACCATCACCACCATAACTACAAATACCATCAACGCCACTACCATCACTACCCCTACCATCACCACCATAACTACAACTACCATCAACACCACTACCATCACTACCCCTACCATCACCACCATAACTACAACTACCATCAACACCACTACCATCATTACCCCTACCATCACCACCATAACTACAACTACCATCAACGCCACTACCATAACTACCCCTACCATCACCACCATAACTACAACTACCATCAACACCACTACCATCACTACCCCTACCATCACCATCATAACTACAACTACCATCAACGCCACTACCATCACTACCCCTACCATCACCACCATAACTACCCCTACCATCACGACCCCTACCATCACCATCATAACTACCCCTACCATCACTACCCCTACCATCACCACCATAACTACCCCTACCATCACTACCCCTACCATCACCACCATAACTATCCCTACCATCACGACCCCTACCATCACCACCATAACTACCCCTACCATCACTACCCCTACCATCACGACCCCTGCCATCACCACCATAACTACCCCTACCATCACCATCATAACTACCCTTACCATCACTACCCCTACCATCACGACCCCTACCATCACCACCATAACTACCCTACCATCATGACCCCTACCAGCACCACCATAACTACCCCTACCATCACCACCATAACTACAACTACCATCACTACCCCTACCATCACCACCATTACTAGAACTACCATCAACGCCACTACGATCACTACCCCTACCATCACCACCATAACTACAACTACCATCAACACCACTACCATCACTACCCCTACCATCACCACCATAACTACAACTACCATCACTACCCCTACCATCACCACCATTACTAGAACTACCATCAACGCCACTACGATCACTACCCCTACCATCACCACCATAACTACAACTACCATCAATGCCACCAACAGCACTACCCCTACCATCACTACCATCGCTACCTCTACCGTCACTACTCCTACCATCCCTACCATAGCTACAACTACCATCGGGGCTAGAGGTTAGAGGGTTGGACTAGTACCCGAAAGGTTGCAAGATCCAATCCCCGAGCTGACAAGGTACAAATATGTCGTTCTGACCCTGAACAAGGCAGTTAACCCACTGTTCCCAGGCCGTCATTGAAAGTAAGAATTTGTTCTTAACTGACTGGCCTATTTAAATAAAGATTTAAAAAATAAAACTACCATCACTTTCACTACCATCACCACACTGCCATCACTACCAGTACCACTACCATCACTACAACTGCCATCACTACCACCACTGCACACAAACATGCATGCACACACACACACCAGATACACAACGATGGTTCACCAACCAGCAGTATAAAATCTGAAAGAAAATGTATAATTATCATGCGGCTCAATTAGGGATGGAATTTCTGCACAGCGAGAGAGCAGCTCCAATCTCTGCAGACTCATTAAGTTTGATTTAGGAGACTGGAGGACCATCCAACTGCTCAGCCACCATAGAATAATATCTGAGATCCTACTTGAGACATAGGAGATCCTACTTGAGGAGAAGAAGAGGAAGCAGGAGAAGGGAAGTGAACTACTGGACGGGAGGGGTAGTAGAAGAGCAGAATGAGATCCTATTTGAGACTGGTGGAGGAGAAGAAACAGGAGGAGGAGATGAGGAAAGGGGAGAAGAAGCAGGAAGAGAGGAGAGAAGGAAAGGAGAGAAGAAGCAGGAAGAGAGGAGAGAAGGAAAGGGGAGAAGAAGCAGGAAGAGAGGAGAGAAGGAAAGGAGAGAAGAAGCAGGAAGAGAGGAGAGAAGGAAAGGAGAGAAGAAGCAGGAAGTGAGCAGAGAAGGAAAGGAGAGAAGAAGCAGGAAGAGAGGAGAGAAGGAAAGGAGAGAAGAAGCAGGAAGCGAGCAGAGAAGGAAAGGAGAGAAGAAGCAGGAAGAGAGGAGAGAAGGAAAGGAGAGAAGAAGCAGGAAGAGAGGAGAGAAGGACATGAGCACCAGTGTCCTACCTCGAAGCTTTTCATGTTACCCCATTAAATAAAATAAAATAATATGAATCACATGCTGCGTAAACAACAGGTGTAGACCAACAGTGAAATGCTTACGGGCCCTTCTCAACAATGCAGAGAGATGTGAGAGATTCCACCCTTTAGTAGAGTGGAATAATAATCATAATCATAATAATAATAATTAGTAGATGCCCCTTTAGCTATCCCTGGTGCAACGTTAATAAAAACCTATCCTGACTCTTGCCCTACCTGGGAGATAATACATGTACTATGTCAGTATATTACATTGGGTCAAGGCCATAGACTACTTGCAACAATGAACCTATAAGGGATGGAAGCTGCCTTTAGGCACAGCACAGGGAGGGCCTGTATTCAAAAAGACTCAGAGTAGGAAGGCTGATCGAGCATCAGTTTTCTGCAATCAGTAAGAGTAGCTGCTGCTTTCACAACAGCTAATGGGGATCCTAATAAAATACCAACACCAATTATGATCTAAAAGGCTAAACTGATCCTAGATCAGCACTCCTTCTCTGAGAATAATTATGAATACAGGCCCTGATCAGGAACTAGCTGGCCAAGACCTAACCTGAACTATTAGTGGGGCAAAACACAAGACTGACTTCAAATAAGTGTCTAGGGGACAACTTCATCTGGAAGGTGTGTTTGCCCTACGACTGTGTGTGTGTGTGTGTGTGTGTGTGTGTGTGTGTGTGTGTGTGTGTGTGTGTGTGTGTGTGTGTGTGTGTGTGTGTGTGTGTGTGTGTGTGTGTGTGTGTGTGTGTGTGTGTGTGTGTGTGTGTGTGTGTGTGTGTGTGTGTGTGTGTGTGTGTGTGTGTGTGTGTGTGTGTGTGTCTACACTACTAACTAAATAGCCGTCGAAACCCAAGGGATTTATGGGCGGATTACGCCTGGGATTTGAGTAGACGTCGGATTTACGAAGGGAATGAAAAATATATATATCTTTCTCTCTCCCTTTCCCGCTCCAGTTTTCTTCTGCCTCTCGTGTTACACCGCTCTCACTGTCTTAAATCACTGATGGAGACAACACCACTGCAGTAACACACACACACACACACACACATTCAGCTCCAGTGACGAGAGAAGAACGAGAGAAGGAGAAAAAGAGAAGGAGAAAAAGGAAAAGCGAGGGAGCGGAGCAAAGAGACAGTCTGCAATTACTGGCCTCTTGCTCCGTGGTCTGGAAGGACATAAGGCTCGTTCTGACAGGCCCAGCCGCCCGTATCTCTGCCCAGTGCTAATGTGTCATCCTCCCGTCTTCATCTTCTTCTCTTCCTTTTATTCCTCCCTTCCTCCCTTCATGTAGACCAGAGTCTTATTAGGATACGAGAATACAAGGGATTACTGAAGTGAGAAGTGAGGAGATAGCGAGGGAATGATTTTGAGTCGCACACAATGTCATTATGCAGTGTGTGTGTGTGGTGTGTGTGACTTATTATCTGTGTACTACTGGGCCTAATGCAACCGCATTGTTGAGATTTCCTCAGAGAGTAGGGGTAACCTAGTCTGTTTGATATGAGTGAGATTTCCTCAGAGAGTAGGGGTAACCTAGTCTGTTTGATATGAGTGAGATTTCCCCAGAGAGTAGGGGTAACCTAGTCTGTTTGATATGGGTGAGATTTCCCCAGAGAGTAGGGGTAACCTAGTGTGTTTGATATGGGTGAGATTTCCCCAGAGAGTAGGGGTAACCTAGTCTGTTTGATATGGGTGAGATTTCCCCAGAGAGTAGGGGCAACCTAGTCTGTTTGATATGGGTGAGATTTCCCCAGAGAGTAGGGGTAACCTAGTGTGTTTGATAAGGGTGAGATTTCCCCAGAGAGTAGGGGTAACCTAGTGTGTTTGATATGGGTGAGATTTCCCCAGAGAGTAGGGGTAACCTAGTGTGTTTGATATGGGTGAGATTTCCCCAGAGAGTAGGGGTAATCTAGTGTGTTTGATATGGGTGAGATTTCCCCAGAGAGTAGGGGTAATCTAGTGTGTTTGATATGGGTGAGATTTCACCAGAGAGTAGGGGTAATCTAGTGTGCTTGATATGGGTGAGATTTCTCCAGAGAGTAGGGGTAATCTAGTGTGTTTGATATGGGTGAGATTTCCCCAGAGAGTAGGGGTAATCTAGTGTGTTTGATATGGGTGAGATTTCCTCAGAGAGTAGGGTAACCTAGTGTGTTTGATATGGGTGAGATTTCCCCAGAGAGTAGGGGTAACCTTGTGTGTTTGATATGGGTGAGATTTCCCCAGAGAGTAGGGGTAACCTAGTGTGTTTGATATGGGTGAGATTTCCCCAGAGAGTAGGGGTAACCTAGTGTGTTTGATATGGGTGAGATTTCCCCAGAGAGTAGGGGTAATCTAGTGTGTTTGATATGGGTGAGATTTCCACAGAGAGCAGGGGTAATCTAGTGTGTTTGATATGGGTGAGATTTCCCCAGAGAGCAGGGGTAATCTAGTGTGTTTGATATGGGTGAGATTTCGTCAGAGAGTAGGGGTAACCTAGTGTGTTTGATATGGGTGAGATTTCCCCAGAGAGTAGGGGTAACCTAGTGTGTTTGATATGGGTGAGATTTCCCCAGAGAGTAGGGGTAACCTAGTGTGTTTGATATGGGTGAGATTTCCCCAGAGAGTAGGGGTAACCTAGTGTGTTTGATATGGGTGAGATTTCCCCAGAGAGTAGGGGTAACCTAGTGTGTTTGATATGGGTGAGATTTCCCCAGAGAGTAGGGGTAACCTAGTGTGTTTGATATGGGTGAGATTTCCCCAGAGAGTAGGGGTAATCTAGTGTGTTTGATATGGGTGAGATTTCACAAGAGAGTAGGGGTAATCTAGTGTGTTTGATATGGGTGAGATTTCCACAGAGAGCAGGGTTAATCTAGTGTGTTTGATATGGGTGAGATTTCCCCAGAGAGCAGGGGTAATCTAGTGTGTTTGATATGGGTGAGATTTCCTCAGAGAGTAGGGGTAACCTAGTGTGTTTGATATGGGTGAGATTTCCCCAGAGAGTAGGGGTAACCTAGTGTGTTTGATATGGGTGAGATTTCCCCAGAGAGTAGGGGTAACCTAGTGTGTTTGATATGGGTGAGATTTCCCCAGAGAGTAGGGGTAACCTAGTGTGTTTGATATGGGTGAGATTTCCCCAGAGAGTAGGGGTAACCTAGTGTGTTTGATATGGGTGAGATTTCCCCAGAGAGTAGGGGTAATCTAGTGTGTTTGATATGGGTGAGATTTCCCCAGAGAGTAGGGGTAACCTAGTGTGTTTGATATGGGTGAGATTTCCCCAGAGAGTAGGGGTAACCTAGTGTGTTTGATATGGGTGAGATTTCCCCAGAGAGTAGGGGTAATCTAGTGTGTTTGATATGGGTGAGATTTCCTCAGAGAGTAGGGGTAATCTAGTGTGTTTGATATGGGTGAGATTTCCTCAGAGAGTAGGGTAACCTAGTGTGTTTGATATGGGTGAGATTTCCCCAGAGAGTAGGGGTAACCTAGTGTGTTTGATATGGGTGAGATTTCCCCAGAGAGTAGGGGTAACCTAGTGTGTTTGATATGGGTGAGATTTCCCCAGAGAGTAGGGGTAATCTAGTGTGTTTGATATGGGTGAGATTTCCCCAGAGAGTAGGGGTAATCTAGTGTGTTTGATATGGGTGAGATTTCCCCAGAGAGTAGGGGTAATCTAGTGTGTTTTATATGGGTGAGATTTCCCCAGAGAGTAGGGGTAACCTAGTGTGTTTGATATGGGTGAGATTTCCCCAGAGAGTAGGGGTAACCTTGTGTGTTTGATATGGGTGAGATTTCCCCAGAGAGTAGGGGTAACCTAGTGTGTTTGATATGGGTGAGATTTCCCCAGAGAGTAGGGGTAACCTAGTGTGTTTGATATGGGTGAGATTTCCCCAGAGAGTAGGGGTAATCTAGTGTGTTTGATATGGGTGAGATTTCCCCAGAGAGTAGGGGTAACCTAGTGTGTTTGATATGGGTGAGATTTCCCCAGAGAGTAGGGGTAATCTAGTGTGTTTGATATGGGTGAGATTTCCACAGAGAGCAGGGGTAATCTAGTGTGTTTGATATGGGTGAGATTTCCCCAGAGAGTAGGGGTAATCTAGTGTGTTTGATATGGGTGAGATTTCCCCAGAGAGTAGGGGTAATCTACTAGTGTGTTTGATATGGGTGAGATTTCCCCAGAGAGTAGGGGTAACCTAGTGTGTTTGATATGGGTGAGATTTCCCCAGAGAGTAGGGGTAATCTAGTGTGTTTGATATGGGTGAGATTTCCCCAGAGAGTAGGGGTAATCTAGTGTGTTTGATATGGGTGAGATTTCCCCAGAGAGTAGGGGTAATCTAGTGTGTTTGATAGGGTGAGATTTCCCCAGAGAGTAGGGGTAATCTAGTGTGTTTGATATGGGTGAGATTTCCCCAGAGAGTAGGGGTAATCTAGTGTGTTTGATATGGGTGAGATTTCCCCAGAGAGTAGGGGTAATCTAGTGTGTTTGATATGGGTGAGATTTTCCCAGAGAGTAGGGGTAATCTAGTGTGTTTGATATGGGTGAGATTTCCCCAGAGAGTAGGGGTAATCTAGTGTGTTTGATATGGGTGAGATTTCCCCAGAGAGTAGGGGTAATCTAGTGTGTTTGATATGGGTGAGATTTCCCCAGAGAGTAGGGGTAATCTAGTGTGTTTGATATGGGTGAGATTTCCCCAGAGAGTAGGGGTAACCTAGTGTGTTTGATATGGGTGAGATTTCCCCAGAGAGTAGGGGTAATCTACTGTGTTTGATATGGGTGAGATTTCCCCAGAGAGTAGGGGTAACCTAGTGTGTTTGATATGGGTGAGATTTCCCCAGAGAGCAGGGGTAATCTAGTGTGTTTGATATGGGTGAGATTTCCCCAGAGAGTAGGGGTAACCTAGTGTGTTTGATATGGGTGAGATTTCCCCAGAGAGTAGGGGTAATCTAGTGTGTTTGATATGGGTGAGATTTCCTCAGAGAGTAGGGGTAACCTAGTGTGTTTGATATGGGTGAGATTTCCCCAGAGAGTAGGGGTAACCTAGTGTGTTTGATATGGGTGAGATTTCCTCAGAGAGTAGGGGTAACCTAGTGTGTTTGATATGGGTGAGATTTCCCCAGAGAGTAGGGGTAACCTAGTGTGTTTGATATGGGTGAGATTTCCCCAGAGAGTAGGGGTAACCTAGTGTGTTTGATATGGGTGAGATTTCCCCAGAGAGTAGGGGTAATCTAGTGTGTTTGATATGGGTGAGATTTCCCCAGAGAGTAGGGGTAACCTAGTGTGTTTGATATGGGTGAGATTTCCCCAGAGAGTAGGGGTAACCTAGTGTGTTTGATATGGGTGAGATTTCCCCAGAGAGTAGGGGTAATCTAGTGTGTTTGATATGGGTGAGATTTCCTCAGAGAGTAGGGGTAATCTAGTGTGTTTGATATGGGTGAGATTTCCTCAGAGAGTAGGGTAACCTAGTGTGTTTGATATGGGTGAGATTTCCCCAGAGAGTAGGGGTAACCTAGTGTGTTTGATATGGGTGAGATTTCCCCAGAGAGTAGGGGTAACCTAGTGTGTTTGATATGGGTGAGATTTCCCCAGAGAGTAGGGGTAATCTAGTGTGTTTGATATGGGTGAGATTTCCCCAGAGAGTAGGGGTAATCTAGTGTGTTTGATATGGGTGAGATTTCCCCAGAGAGTAGGGGTAATCTAGTGTGTTTTATATGGGTGAGATTTCCCCAGAGAGTAGGGGTAACCTAGTGTGTTTGATATGGGTGAGATTTCCCCAGAGAGTAGGGGTAACCTAGTGTGTTTGATATGGGTGAGATTTCCCCAGAGAGTAGGGGTAACCTAGTGTGTTTGATATGGGTGAGATTTCCCCAGAGAGTAGGGGTAACCTAGTGTGTTTGATATGGGTGAGATTTCCCCAGAGAGTAGGGGTAATCTAGTGTGTTTGATATGGGTGAGATTTCCCCAGAGAGTAGGGGTAACCTAGTGTGTTTGATATGGGTGAGATTTCCCCAGAGAGTAGGGGTAATCTAGTGTGTTTGATATGGGTGAGATTTCCACAGAGAGCAGGGGTAATCTAGTGTGTTTGATATGGGTGAGATTTCCCCAGAGAGTAGGGGTAATCTAGTGTGTTTGATATGGGTGAGATTTCCCCAGAGAGTAGGGGTAATCTACTGTGTTTGATATGGGTGAGATTTCCCCAGAGAGTAGGGGTAACCTAGTGTGTTTGATATGGGTGAGATTTCCCCAGAGAGTAGGGGTAATCTAGTGTGTTTGATATGGGTGAGATTTCCCCAGAGAGTAGGGGTAATCTAGTGTGTTTGATATGGGTGAGATTTCCCCAGAGAGTAGGGGTAATCTAGTGTGTTTGATATGGGTGAGATTTCCCCAGAGAGTAGGGGTAATCTAGTGTGTTTGATATGGGTGAGATTTCCCCAGAGAGTAGGGGTAATCTAGTGTGTTTGATATGGGTGAGATTTCCCCAGAGAGTAGGGGTAATCTAGTGTGTTTGATATGGGTGAGATTTTCCCAGAGAGTAGGGGTAATCTAGTGTGTTTGATATGGGTGAGATTTCCCCAGAGAGTAGGGGTAATCTAGTGTGTTTGATATGGGTGAGATTTCCCCAGAGAGTAGGGGTAATCTAGTGTGTTTGATATGGGTGAGATTTCCCCAGAGAGTAGGGGTAATCTAGTGTGTTTGATATGGGTGAGATTTCCCCAGAGAGTAGGGGTAACCTAGTGTGTTTGATATGGGTGAGATTTCCCCAGAGAGTAGGGGTAATCTACTGTGTTTGATATGGGTGAGATTTCCCCAGAGAGTAGGGGTAACCTAGTGTGTTTGATATGGGTGAGATTTCCCCAGAGAGTAGGGGTAACCTAGTGTGTTTGATATGGGTGAGATTTCCCCAGAGAGTAGGGGTAATCTAGTGTGTTTGATATGGGTAAGATTTCCCCAGAGAGTAGGGGTAACCTAGTGTGTTTGATATGGGTGAGATTTCCCCAGAGAGTAGGGGTAATCTAGTGTGTTTGATATGGGTGAGATTTCCCCAGAGAGTAGGGGTAACCTAGTGTGTTTGATATGGGTGAGATTTCCCCAGAGAGTAGGGGTAACCTAGTGTGTTTGATATGGTTGAGATTTCCCCAGAGAGTAGGGGTAACCTAGTGTGTTTGATATGGGTGAGATTTCCCCAGAGAGCAGGGGTAACCTAGTGTGTTTGATATGGGTGAGATTTCCCCAGAGAGCAGGGGTAACCTAGTGTGTTTGATATGGGTGAGATTTCCCCAGAGAGCAGGGGTAATCTAGTGTGTTTGATATGGGTGAGATTTCCCCAGAGAGTAGGGGTAACCTAGTGTGTTTGATATGGGTGAGATTTCCCCAGAGAGTAGGGGTAACCTAGTGTGTTTGATATGGGTGAGATTTCCTCAGAGAGTAGGGCTAACCTAGTGTGTTTGATATGGGTGAGATTTCCTCAGAGAGTAGGGCTAACCTAGTGTGTTTGACATATATATATACACACACGCACACACATACAGTTGAAGTCAGAAATGTACCTAAATACATTTAAACTCAGTTATTCACAATTCCTGAAATTTAATCCCCGTGAAAATGCCCTGTTTTAGGTCAGTTATTATAACTACCTTGCAGTGTGGGGATTTGGGAATACATGGATACAAAACGCAAGATTGCATGTGACTACAATTGATCTAAGGTGAATGTGTAGTTTTTCAACATAGTTTACACCTTACTAACAACACGAGGAGGTTAGGGAAACCGCTTTGGATTGAAACAGCTTGCGTTTTGAAGCATCTAGGAATGTAAATATTACCGTACATATTTTCTGGCCCAATTGTAACATAAACATGATGTATGTTTGATTTCTTACAGTATACAAAAATGGTCATAGAAACCAACATTCATATACTGTTTACAGTAGTTGGTATGGGGATTAGAACATTCATATACAGTAGTCTGTTTACAGTAGCTACTGGTATGGGGGATTAGAACATTCATATACAGTAGTCTGTTTACAGTAGCTACTGGTATGGGGGATTAGAACATTCATATACAGTAGTCTGTCTACAGTAGCCTGTTTACAGTAGCTGGAATGGGAATTAGAACATTCATATACAGTAGTCTGTTTACAGTAGCTGGTATGGGGATTAGAACATTCATATACAGTAGTCTGTTTACAGTAGCTGGAATGGGGATTAGAACATTCATATACAGTAGTCTGTTTACAGTAGCTGGAATGGGGATTAGAACATTCATATATAGTAGTCTGTTTACAGTAGCTGGTATGGGGATTAGAACATTCATATACAGTAGTCTGTTTACAGTAGCCTGTTTACAGTAGCTGGTATGGGGATTAGAACATTCATATACAGTAGTCTGTTTACAGTAGCTGGTATGAGGATTGGAATGTTTATATACAGTAGTCTGTTTATAGTAGCTACTGGTATGGGGGATTAGAACATTCATATGCAGTAGTCTGTTTACAGTAGCTGGTATGGAGATTAGAACATTCATATACAGTAGTATGTTTACAGTAGCTGGAATGGGGATTAGAACATTCATATACGGTAGTCTGTTTACAGTAGCTGTTATGAGGATTGGAATGTTTATATACAGTAGTCTGTTTACAGAAACTGGTATGGGGATTAGAACATTAATCTACAGTAGCCTGTTTACAGTAGCCTGTTTACAGTAGCAGGTATGGGGATTAGAACAGTCATATACGGTAGTCTGTTTACAGTAGCTGGTATGGGGATTAGAACATTAATGTAGGATCTTCATTTGAGATAGTTTGCTACAGTTTGCTACAGAAAATAATCCTGCAGCAACAGAAAATGTGAATTATTATGTGGATTAAAATTAAATGGACAATTTTACATTTACATTTACATTTAAGTCATTTAGCAGACGCTCTTATCCAGAGCGACTTTTGTAGGGGTTCATACATTTTTCAATAGGGCAACTCAAGACTGACATTTTAAAGTGGAAATCAAACTTTAGAAGCCTTTTTAAACCTTGAATACACTACCGTGCAGGAAAACTCTCAGCAACGTCTGCACCTAAACCTGTCCAATAGGAATCCCATATTTACATTTTACATTTTGCATTTATTCATAAAAAATAAAAATAAATATTTAGCCTTACTGATGCTGGCCTGACTAGGAATACAAACATGTTGGGGGAGGGGGCCTGTTCATCTAAATGAACTCATTTACCAGCGCCTGGTCCCCCCCCCCTCATCTGAGGCTGTAGCTACTCTAAACCTCTTACCTATGGGATCATTGGCATCACATTATATGGCTTTACTGTTCTGGATGATATGATATTAACGTATTGTAACCTGGCCACCTGGAACAGTGGTGGTGATGGGGGATGGGGAGTGTGTGTGTGTGTGTGTGTGTGTGTGTGTGTGTGTGTGTGTGTGTGTGCGTGCGTGCGTGCGTGCGTGCGTGCGTGCGTGCGTGCGTGCGTGTGAGCGTGTGTGTGTGAGAAGCCGATGTGTTGGGTAGCTGTGCTGGTTGGAGACAGGGAGTGTGTGTGACCGGGGAGTGACATTGTGTGTTTTTATAACACTAATGGCCTATAATGGCTGGTATATGGCCTTAAACAGAAGGACATTATCATCCATGTGTGGAGAAGGCAAAGTAGAAACTGCCGAGACACAGTGGTTTGTTTCACAGGACCTATGAGGCATACAAAGTATCAAACACACACACGCTCCCACGATCCACCCACTCACACACACACACACACACACTCCCACGATCCACCCACACACACACTCTGACTGCCCCCGTGTTAGCCTCACAGTGAGGGGGGCTGTGTGGGGGTTCTCAGAGTGCGTTGTTCTACTGCTGTGCTTCACATTAAGGGCTCCTGCTGTGAGTAAGCGGACGCTGACTGTGTGCGCGAAGATTGTGTGTGTTTGTGTGCGCTTGTGTGTGTGTGTGTGTGTGTGTGTGTGTGTGTGTGTGTGTGTGTGTGTGTGTGTGTGTGTGTGTGTGTGTGTGTGTGTGTGTGTGTGTGTGTGTGTGTGTGTGTGTGTGTGTGTGTGTGTGTGTGTGTGTGGATGCTGACTGTGTGTGAGATCACACTGCTTTTGAGAACCAGACAGACAACCTCAGGCCAATACTCAGGCAACCTATTATGGAATATCACTGTCTTATCTCTGACTCATCAGGGACAGGGGGGACCTGATCCTAGATCAGCACCCCTCATCTGCTGTCAGAGTATGAAGCGCTCGGAAAAGGACTGCTGCTTTAGGATCAGTTTTGCCTTTTAGATCATGATCAATAAGATGAAATATATCATCAATATAATATTTATATATTTCTTAATTCCATTATTTTAATTTTAGATTTGTGTGTATGGTTGTGAATAGTTAGATATTACTGCACTGTTGGAGCTACTGTAGGAACACAAGCATTTCTCTACACCCGCAATAACACCTGCTAAATATGTGTATGTGACCAATAGCATTTGATTTGACTTACATGGACCAACCAGGTCACCCGTGATACAAGACAGTATGCGACGTCCATCCATGTCTGAGGACGTCGGGAGATGACGTGGAAACCTGCCACTAGGGGGCAACAGTGAGCGCTGTTACCTTCAAGTAGTTGTGGACGGGGTGGGCGGACGGGGAGGGCGGACAGGGAGGGTGGATGGGGTGGACGGGGAGGGTGGACGGGGAGGGCGGACGGGGAGGGTGGACGGGGTGGACAGGGAAGGCGGACGGGGTGGACGGGGAGGGAGGACGGGGAGGGCGGACGGGGAGGGCGGACGGGGTGGAAGGGGAGGGCGGACGGGGAGGGCGGATGGGTGGACGGGGAGGGCGGATGGGGTGGACGGAGAGGGCGGATGGGGTGGACGGAGAGGGCGGATGGGGTGGACGGAGAGGGCGGATGGGGTGGACGGGGAGGGTGGACAGGGTGGACGGAGAGGGCGGACGGGTGTAAGCCTTTAATTCCAAACGTTGCAAGTTCAAATCCAGTGGCAGAACGGTGTTTTTGATATTATCGTTTTGAGCCAATACCTAACCTTAACCCTAACCGTAACCAGACAGAGTTAATACCGAACCTTAACCCTAACCGTTACCAGTCAGAGTTAATACCGAACCTTAACCCTAACCGTTACCAGTCAGAGTTAATACCTAACCTTAACCCTAACCGTTACCAGTCAGAGTTAATACCGAACCTTAACCCTAACCGTTACCAGTCAGAGTTAATACCGAACCTTAACCCTAACCGTAACCAGTCAGAGTTAATCCCAAACCTTAACCCTAACCGTTACCAGTCAGAGTTAATACCTAACCTTAACCCTAACCGTTACCAGTCAGAGTTAATACCTAACCTTAACCCTAACCGTTACCAGTCAGAGTTAATACCTAACCTTAACCCTAACCGTTACCAGTCAGAGTTAATACCGAACCTTAACCCTAACCGTTACCAGTCAGAGTTAATACCGAACCTTAACCCTAACCGTTACCAGTCAGAGTTAATACCTAATCTTAACCCTAACCGTTACCAGTCAGAGTTAATACCTAATCTTAACCCTAACCGTTACCAGTCAGAGTTAATACCTAATCTTAACCCTAACCGTAACCAGTCAGAGTTAATACCTAACCTTAACCCTAACCGTTACCAGTCAGAGTTAATACCTAATCTTAACCCTAACCGTTACCAGTCAGAGTTAATACCTAACCTTAACCCTAACCGTTACCAGTCAGAGTTAATACCGAACCTTAACCCTAACCGTAACCAGTCAGAGTTAATACCTAACCTTAACCCTAACCGTTACCAGTCAGAGTTAATACCGAACCTTAACCCTAACCGTAACCAGTCAGAGTTAATCCCAAACCTTAACCCTAACCGTTACCAGTCAGAGTTAATACCGAACCTTAACCCTAACCGTTACCAGTCAGAGTTAATACCGAACCTTAACCCTAACCGTTACCAGTCAGAGTTAATACCGAACCTTATAACCCTAACCGTAACCAGTCAGAGTTAATCCCAAACCTTAACCCTAACCGTTACCAGTCAGAGTTAATACCGAACCTTAACCCTAACCGTTACCAGTCAGAGTTAATACCTAATCTTAACCCTAACCGTTACCAGTCAGAGTTAATACCAAACCTTAACCCTAACCGTTATCAGTCAGAGTTAATACCGAACCTTAACCCTAACCGTAACCAGTCAGAGTTAATACCTAACCTTAACCCTAACCGTTACCAGTCAGAGTTAATACCGAACCTTAACCCTAACCGTTACCAGTCAGAGTTAATCCCAAACCTTAACCCTAACCGTTACCAGTCAGAGTTAATACCGAACCTTAACCCTAACCGTTACCAGTCAGAGTTAATACCGAACCTTAACCCTAACCATTACCAGTCAGAGTTAATACCAAACCTTAACCCTAACCGTTACCAGTCAGAGTTAATACCTAACCTAAACCCTAACCGTTACCAGACAGAGTTAATACCGAACCTTAACCCTAACCGTTACCAGTCAGAGTTAATACCTAATCTTAACCCTAACCGTTACCAGTCAGAGTTAATACCGAACCTTAACCCTAACCGTTACCAGTCAGAGTTAATACCGAACCTTAACCCTAACCATTACCAGTCAGAGTTAATACCTAACCTAAACCCTAACCGTTACCAGACAGAGTTAATACCGAACCTAAACCCTAACCGTTACCAGACAGAGTTAATACCGAACCTTAACCCTAACCGTTACCAGTCAGAGTTAATACCTAATCTTAACCCTAACCGTTACCAGACAGAGTTAATACCGAACCTTAACCCTAACCGTTACCAGTCAGAGTTAATACCGAACCTTAACCCTAACCGTTACCAGTCAGAGTTAATACCTAACCTAAACCCTAACCGTTACCAGACAGAGTTAATACCGAACCTTAACCCTAACCGTTACCAGTCAGAGTTAATACCTAATCTTAACCCTAACCGTTACCAGACAGAGTTAATACCGAACCTTAACCCTAACCGTTACCAGTCAGAGTTAATACCGAACCTTAACCCTAACCGATACCAGTCAGAGTTAATACCTAACCTTAACCCTAACCATTACCAGTCAGAGTTAATCCCGAACCTTAACCCTAACCGTTACCAGTCAGAGTTAATACCGAACCTTAACCCTAACCGTTACCAGACAGAGTTAATCCCAAACCTTAACCCTAACCGTTACCAGTCAGAGTTAATAGCGAACCTTAACCCTAACCGTTACCAGTCAGAGTTAATACCTAATCTTAACCCTAACCGTTACCAGTCAGAGTTAATACCGAACCTTAACCCTAACCGTTACCAGTCAGAGTTATTACTGAATCTTAACCCTAACCATTACCAGTCAGAGTTAATACCTAACCTTAACCCTAACCGTTACCAGTCAGAGTTAATACCGAACCTTAACCCTAACTGTTACCAGTCAGAGTTAATACCTAACCTTAACCCTAACCGTTACCAGTCAGAGTTAATACCGAACCTTAACCCTAACCGTTACCAGTCAGAGTTAATACCTAACCTTAACCCTAACCGTTACCAGTCAGAGTTAATACCTAACCTTAACCCTAACCGTTACCAGTCAGAGTTAATACCGAACCTTAACCCTAACTGTTACCAGTCAGAGTTAATCCCAAACCTTAACCCTAACCGTTACCAGTCAGAGTTAATACCGAACCTTAACCCTAACCGTTACCAGTCAGAGTTAATACCGAACCTTAACCCTAACCGTTACCAGACAGAGTTAATACCGAACCTTAACCCTAACCGTTACCAGTCAGAGTTAATACCGAACCTTAACCCTAACCGTTACCAGACAGAGTTAATACCGAACCTTAACCCTAACCGTTACCAGTCAGAGTTAATACCGAACCTTAAGAATTTGGACTTTGCCTAAACTTAACCTTAAACACTTCAAAATGTGACATTTGGCACAACTTCAAAATGTGACTCTTGAGAAACATGGATGGACGCCTAAGTCTGACGTGAGACTGTGAGAGCTGGTTGACGTGGACAGGGGGGACCTGATCCTACACTCTTCATATGGTTTCAGAGTATGGAGCACAAACCCATACAGTCGGGGCCCATTACATGGACTTTGGAAAAGTCACAGGGGTCCTACAGAGAGACAGAGGTGCCTCTGTTCTGCCTGTCTGGAATGACATTAGGTCCTCGCCAGGGAAGCCCACATTTAGCACCTGAACTAGAAGTAGCATTTAGCAAGGTGTTGCTAGCTTGGTCTGTGATAGCACAGTGGGGTTAACAGTAGGACCAAATGGTGGATGTTTTGACTGCTGCTATGGATACCATTCCACATCCACAGACACGATAGAGGGGAATGGTTTGTCCTTGCAGGCGCTTGTTAAAGATAATGTGCTGTGTATATCAATGTATAAGCTATAGCTAAGCCTCATGTAACATCATAGATGTGAGGCTCCAATCAATCCACCTCTTCAAATCAAAGTGAGTGGTTTTCCTTGGATCTGGCCTATGTTTTTGGCAGGGTGAGGTTGATCTATAAAGCAAAATGGAAGCATAAAGTTGAGTGGGCTATCTACTTAAAGTGATAGTTCACCCAAGTTAAAATGTTACATATTTGTTTCCATACATTGAAAGCAGTCAGGGACAGACTGCTCTTGTGTTGTTAAACTATAAAGTAACAACTAATATTAGCTTGTAATTTGGGTGAACTATCCCTTTAAGTAGATGGACCAGACACTCTTCCCTTCCCTTGTCATTGATGCAGCCACATATGGGATTGCCTTTGATGATGTAATATTTGTAAAGGGAAAGGGGGGATTTTAAATCTTCATGACTGTGATTTCTAAAGCCTGTAATCATCTGCAGTGTTCAAAGCCTAATAACTCAAAATAACACTTTTTTCTCCTCCATCCGTCTTTTTTTCCTACTACTAATTTGAATGCCAACTACAGTGCAAAGTGAATGCCGCTGAGTTAGTTTAAATGTAATGAAAGAAGATATCAGTTGGGAGAAATAGAAAAAATATGCTTTGAAAAAGGCTATTAAAAAGAAGTCCAAATGGTTTTGAGATAAATTCCAATAACAACCTTCACTTTCTGGGCATGATTGTGACGCACCCTTTCTGTAGTTAAGTCCTAGCACACTTAAGGCCCTATTTCTGTGTCCACGTGCCTCTCTTCTCTTCTCCTCTCTCTCTTCCTCACTGTCTCTGTCTCACGTGCGCGCGCACACACACACACACACACTGAGACACTGTCTCTGTGACTGCATCATCACAGGGTGATGTAAACACCCACTCAGTCCCAGCCATGAGTAGAGTAGCACTGCTGAAAGTGGGGCATCAGCCACTCACTGTGTGTGTGTGTGTGTGTGTGTGTGTGTGTGTGTGTGTGTGTGTGTGTGTGTGTGTGTGTGTGTGTGTGTGTGTGTGTGTGTGTGTGTGTGTGTGTGTGTGTGTGTGTGTGTGTGTGTGTGTGTGTGTGTGTGTGTGTGTGTGTGTGTGTGTTTTCAAATAAAGTATTTAAAATGAAATGTGTGAGCCAGCATGGTGATCAGGACAGGAGTGGCATGATTGAAACAGCGTGAGTGGTGGAGCAGGAAGGCAGCAGGAGGAGAGATGATGGAGAGAGTTGAAAGAGAGAGAGAGAGAGAGAGAGAGAGAGAGAGAGAGGTTAAGAGAGAGAAGGTTAAGAGAGAGAAGGTTAGAGAGAGATAGTTAAGAGAGTTGAGAGAGTTAAGAGAGAGAGAGGGGGGGGTAGACTAACTGATACAATAGCAAAGGCATCACAGACTCAACAAACCTCTCAAATGAAAAACAGATGCAGTAATAATATTGAAATACAATTTAAAAGCCTAACTGTTGCTGGAGCCAGAGAGACATCGGTCCCAAAAACATGAATGTCTTTATAAAGGGGAAATATGACATGTTTTATGGTTGTCCATTGGACACCATTATCTTACTTTTACCATCATAATATTAGATTGACTACGATTGGTTTTGTTTTACTGCTCTCAAAGGGACAAGGAAGGCAAGACATGATGACACTAAGATATGCGATATTATCGGGACGTCATGTAAGGAAACAGTTATTGAACATATAAATATTCAACAGACTTGGAACAGAATATTCACATGCCTTGGTGATATCTGTCATCAGATGTGTCGTTGCCATATCAACAGATGGTTAAAACAATGGAACATTTATTTTCACTTCTGGTGGTGAAAATTACTTGATGGATCTGCTGTGAAGAAACCACGTGTGATTAACTATGTGTGTGTGTGTGTGTGTGTGTGTGTGTGTGTGTGTGTGTGTGTGTGTGTGTGTGTGTGTGTGTGCGTGTGTGTGTGTGTGCGTGTGTGCGTGTGTGCGTGCGTGTGTGCGTGCGTGCGTGTGTGCGTGTGTGCGTGCGTGTGTGTGTGCGTGCGTGTGCGTGCATGCCTGCTTCAATGTGTGTGTGTTTAGTACATGTCCCCATGTGTGTGTGTGTGTGTGTGTGTGTGTGTGTGTGTGTGTGTGTGTGTGTGTGTGTGTGTGTGTGTGTGTGTGTGTGTGTGTGTGTGTGTGTGTGTGTGTGTGTGCGTGTGCGTGCGTGTGCATGCCTGCTTCAATGTGTGTGTGTTTGTACATGTGTGTGTGTGTGTGTGTGTGTGTGTGTGTGTGTGTGTGTGTGTGTGTGTGTGTGTGTGTGTGTGTGTGTGTGTGTGTGTGTGTGTGTGTGTGTGTGTCGCCATGAAAGCGATGTCTGCAGCAGAGCAGGGGAAACGGATGTTACAGTTACTAAGCCCAGAAACACTTTACAACACGTGTAGAACCTGGAAAACACACTGTGGCTGGGAGGCATGACGGTCGGCATCCGACTAGTAGCCCCCCAGATGGCAAGAAAAGCACATGTATGATTAGGAGTTTAACGGAGAGGGGAACAGGGGCTCATTAAGGTTCCTGCCTTTCTTCGTGGATAAACCAACTAGGCTCATAATGTAACAATTGTATTCGTATTTACAGATGACATACGAGTTTGTTATTAAGGCACATTAAAGTTCACGTTCCAGAAGACATTTCTGCCCAAAAAATGCATTTTGATTTAAATATTTTTTATGTTGACGTTCAAATGCCTTGAAGTAGTGATGTGTGACAACCACCTAGCTTCCTGAAACGAGTCGCATTTAATAAATCATTTACAGACGCACACAAACAACAACGACATCTCCTCTGCCCAGACCAGTATGCTCACACCCCCATCCCTAGTCCCTGCATTACTGCTTGGGACCACCTTAAATTGTCCCAATTTGCTTTTTCACTCAGTCACCCATGCTATTTCAATATTTCAATAATAAATCATTTGATTTTTACAATGATTGTGATGCTAGTTGGGAGGAAATTTGTTCTCCAGCAATCTGTCAAAGGTAAACATGCAGGGCCTCCCGGGTGGCGCAGTGGTTAAGGGCGCTGTACTGCAGCGCCAGCTGTGCCACCAGAGACTCTGGGTCCGCGCCCAGGCTCTGTCGTAACCGGCCGCGACCGGGAGGTCTGTGGGGCGATGCACAATTGGTTTAACATCGTTCTGGTCAGGGGGGTTTGCCCGGGTAGGGATATCCTTGTCTCATCGCGCAACAGCGACTCCTGTGGCGGGCCGTGCGCAGTGCGCGCTAACCAAGGTTGCCAGGTGCACAGTGTTTCCTCCGACACATTGGTGCGGCTGGCTTCCGGGTTGGATGGCGCTGTGTTAAGATGCAGTGCTGTGGGTTGTGCATCGGAGGACGCATGACTTTCAACCTTCGTCTCTCCCGAGCCCGTACGGGAGTTGAAGCGATGAGACAAGATAGTAGCAACTAAAACAATTGGATACCATGAAATTGGGGAGAAAACGGGGTAAAATTCAAACAAAAAACCAACAGAGAAAAGGTAAACATGCAGGTATGCAGGTATGCAGGTACGTTCGCACTAAAGGCAAATGGCCACAACATCCTATGGTATCAAACGTACACCAGTTTCTCCTGATGCATGTACAGTAGCCTAGGCATCATCTATCCTTTCAATTAGTTTGACCTGGAAACACCTACTGATAACAACACCTGTCACTCTGGGTGATTATTCTACATCTAATATCATCATGATGAGGCTTGTAGAACTTCTCCTCAGAGGTCAATTCTATCCTCGTCAAGGCGCCTGACTACATCTATTCCCATCTCTCTCTCTCTCACACACACACACACACAATGTGCAGCAGCAGTTAGTTCATGTATATTATCCTAGGCGCAACAGATACAGACTCTGACAAACCATCACACAGAGTACAACCAGCAAAAGAGAAAGGCATAGGCAATCTGACAAACAGGCCAATCCGGCATTTTAACTGGCAACCGGAAGGCATTGTAGCGCACATTATCTGGCAACCGCAAGGCATCGTCGATGAAGCATAAGTACCATGCTCTCCACGTTACATTGAAAAGGTCACAGGATCTGTTGTGCCAGTTATAATGGTAAACGCTGCTTGAGGAATACCTGCATTTGTCCCAAATGGCACCCTATTCCCTATATAGTGCACTACAGGACATACAGTTGAAGTCAGAAGTTTACATGCACTTTAGCCAAATACATTTAAACTCAGTTTTTCACAATTCCTGACATTTAATCCTAGTAAAAATTCTGTGTCTTAGGTCAGTTAGGATCACCACTTTATTTTAAGAATGTGAAATGTCAGAATAATAGTAGAGAATGATTTATTTCAGCTTTTATTTATTTAATCACATTCCCAGTGGGTCTGAAGTTTACATTCACTCAATAAGTATTTGGTAGCATTGACTTTAAATTGTTTAACTTGGGTCAAACGTTTTGAGTAGTCCTCCACAAACTTCCCACAATAAGTTGGGTGAATTTTGGCCCATTCCTCCTGACAGAGCTGGTGTAACTGAGTCAGGTTTGTAGGCCTCCTTGCTCACACACGCTTTTTCAGTCCTGCCCACAAATTTTCTATAGGATTGAGGTTAGGGCTTTGTGACCAAGCTTAAACTTCCTGACTGATTTCTTGAGATTTTGCTTCAATATATCCACATAATTTTCCATCCTCATGATGCCATCTATTTTGTGAAGTGCACCAGTCCCTTCTGCAGCAAAGCACCCCCACAACATGATGCTGCCACCCCCATGCTTGACGGCTGGGATGGTGTTCTTCGGCTTACTAGCCTCCCCCTTTTTCCTCCAAACATAACAATGGTCATTATGACCAAGCAGTTCTTATTTTTGTTTCATCAGTCCAGAGGACATTTCTCCAAAAAGTACGATCGTTGTCCCCATGTGCAGTTGCGAACCGTAGTCTGACTTTTTTATGGCGGTTTTGGAGCAGTGGCTTATTCCTTGCTGAGCGGCCTTTCAGGTTATGTCGAAACAGGACTCGTTTTACTGTGGATATAGTTACTTTTGTACCTGTTTCCTCCAGCATCTTCACAAGGTCCTTTGCTGCTGTTCTGGGATTGATTTGCACTTTTTGCACCAAAGTACTTTCATCTCTAGGAGACAGAACACGTCTCCTTCCTGATGGCTGCGTGGTCCCATGGTGTTTATACTTGCATACTGTTGTTTGTACAGATGAACATGGTACCTTCAGGCGTTTGGAAATTGCTCCCAAGGATGAACCAGATTTGTGGAGGTCTACAATTCTTTTTAGGAAGTCTTGGCTGATTTCTTTTGATTTTCCCATGATGTCAAGAAAAGAGGCACTGAGTTTGAAGGTAGGCCTTGAAATACATCCACATGTACACCTCCAATTGACTGAAATTATGTCAATTAGCCTATCAGAAGCTTCTAAAGCCATGACATCATTTTCTGGAATTTTCCAAGCTATTTAAAGGCACAGTCAACTTTTTGTTCTTTTTTCTTTTTGGAGGGTGGATCAGCTTAATATTGTGGAAAGAATGTTGCTTCCAATGTCATTGTCTGCATCATTTCCAATCCCCATCATTTTTGGGTAAATATATATATCCATACACGTATGCATATATACATACACATACCTATATAGACATACATACTTTTTAAAAGAATATACCTTTGTTATTATTCCCCACAAACCCTTCCGCCGATCCCCCAATTGGAGTAAACTAATAAACACTTCTGCTTCTACCTTCAATCCATACATCTTATACACACTACAGACACAGTCGACTTTACAATAGTTCTCTCTTGTTTATTCCTCTATTTCTGATGTCCATCCAGTTTGATTTCTATTTGTAACTATGCTATTTCACAAGAGTTCTGAACCTATATACATTCTACAGACCCCTTATGCCCCTACATTGTTTATCTTGTTATTAGTCCCACCCTTCAGCTCCACTCAACCCCTCCCATCTGTCTCTCAACATCATCCATTTTGGATTTCTACTTGCCATATATTTTTCAACTGTGTTGTGATGCTTCACAAAGGAATTGAACCTTTCTATTCTCATAGCTTCTACAGATTGTAAATTAAAAATAAACAGTTTTGCTAAAATAATTATTATATTATTGATTGATTGACTATGGCTTTTCAAATCACCCAGTATTGCTATCTGTAGTGTTAGTTCTAGGCAAATGTTGTAATTCTTCAGCCATTCCTGGACCTGTGACCAAAAATGATCTACATATGGACAATACCAAAATAAATGATCTAATGACTCTGCCTCCTCACAGCAGAATCTGCAGAGCTGGGAAGATTGTATCCCCCATATATATAACATTCTATTAGTTGCAAGAATTTTGTATAGTAATTTATATTGAAAAATTTGAAGTTTTGAAGCCGGCGTTGTTTTGCGATCAATTCATAAACCATGTGCCATATATAGGGAATATGGTGCAACTTGGGATCGCAGCCACAATTGTCTTGGCGTGAATGCGTTTTGACACACATCTTCCCGTCGTCCAGTCACAATTGATTCTGTGCGTCAGAACTCAAGAACTATTTAGCTAATTCAGCCACGCTACTGAACAGGAACAGTGATAAAACCCCTTCCTGGTCTGTTAGTGTGTCTCTCAGACTGATGCTGTTATAGCGAACACACACACCCAGGGCCGTGCACAGACCTTTCAGGGGGCAAGTGCTCAAAACGTACCAAATGCCTCTGCAGGGGACCATTTTAACAGTTTTGGAGCATAGGCCTGGTTATTCCTGCAACCACACACACACTCATCATCTTTACAAATTCTAGGCAAGCTAGTTAAAGTGAATCCTAAAGACAGAGATGATCGGGAAAAGAGGGCGGGCTATCAGCTGATCACTGATGTTGAAGATTGATGTAAATCTGCTAGTCAGCTAGCTTCATTTCTTTTACTGATTGTAATTGACCTCTATGTCTTTCTGTCTCTCTCTGCTGTGTATCAGCCGACCAGACTGAATATTGATGATGAAGATAAATCAAGTGTTAATAAAATAGTTTTTTACCATTTTTATTTATTTATTTAACTAGGCAAGTCAGTTAAAAAAAACATGTTCTTATTTACAATGACGGCCTACCAGGGAACAGCGGGTTAACTGAGCTGTTCAGTGGCAGAACGACAGATCTGTACCTTGTCAGCTCGGGGATTCAATCCAACAACCTTTCGGTTTTTGGCCCAACACTCTAACCACTAGGCTACCTGCCGCCCCAAAATATGCTGCTGTGGCAGTAGTGTTGATATTTAAACTAGGTAACTAGCTACAGACACTCGACAGGTGACCCCATATCTCAAGCCAAGCATGTTTGGATACTGGGAGCGTGCAATCTCCGTACAGGACAGACTGGGAAAAAAGCGCAACCGGGCGTGAGAGCTCCGTACAGGGTGAACCTGACACCACGGCACCTTGGGGGCAGTGGGTTCCGAACAACAATGACCAAAAATACATATATACAGTCATTTTGGGGGAAATTATACCACCACCCAAAACAGTACTTTGAAGACTGGAAGGGGCTTGTCTTCTGAACAGGTAGAGCCCTATATGTGCACTGCACACACACACTGCACACACACACACTGCACACACTCCTAGCAGGTCTGTCTTGACATCTTCATCACGTTTCTGTCCTTGGAATGACTTACCATACATTATGTTGTTGTTGTGTAGCCTGAGGGCAAACACACACACACACACACACACACACACACACACACACACACACACACACACACACACACACACACACACACACACACACACACACACACACACACACACACACACACACACACACACACACACACACACACACACACACACACACACACACACACACACACACACACACACACACACACACACACACACACACACCGAGAGAGAGAGTTGATGGATAGACTGAGTCACAGCTCCCACCACCCGTAGGAGGTAGATGAGAGTGTAGAGGGATGCTATATGAGGACTGAGGAACCTACACTACTGTAGTCTACAGTATATCTCCCATAACAACCATATCAAAGCTACTGTATCCATAGTGACGGGATTATACAGCCCAAACAATGTGATGCAAGGTTTTCCAAATATTGCAACAGCAAAATAGGTTACAACACACCATATATTTCAACAACAAAGAAAACACAGTCCAGATATCATATTGCTTATAATATTGTGGTAATAATATAATATCCATATTAATGCCATGGAATTAAATGATTTGGAAACTGCATATCTCTTTACAAAATCAGTCAAAGATTGATTTTAACAAAATCATTTCAAAGATTGATTGATTAACAACCAGTGGGAACAGATGTCTAAAACTTAGGGGGTGGGGTAGGCTACTGTATTCCTTAGGTGGGGTTTCAGGTGTCTTAATTAGGGAGTTTGTTCCACCATGAGTTTTATCCATTTGCCCAGTTAGGGAGGCGAGCAGGCCAGTGTTTGTGTAGGGCCTGATACTAACAGACCAGTGATCATCTGGGATCCCGGAGCGTGTGGAGTTAAACCACGGCTGTATAGGTAGTGTGGTAGCAATGTTTCAACTTGATTTGGTCTCAATTCGGTCCTGAACTAATGTAGTATGGCGTTCATAAACCGCCAATGATCCAAAAGTGTAGGTTATTTGCACAATTGATTGATTAGAGTCAAGAGTTCGCATGTATATGTTTACATTTCTCATTTCCCTCTAATGTAGCGTTTGCATAAACTGTATGTGGCTACTCCGATCACCACGCAGTCATTTCCCTGTGGTATTTTCACATGAACTAGTCCATTAAGCGGTTTTGCATTGATACACAATTAGCAAATTATGCGTTTCAAATGGCCATTACACAGTCGTGTGTGTCGCTGAAATTGTCATCTGTAAGGGCAAATAATAATTTCTGACCTATAACAAGCAGTTAGAAGTAAGCAGCCGGGGCATCGATTTACGCATCTGAAATTACTTTAGAGTATTTGCTGTGATTAAATAATGCTTGTATTATACCGTTTTGGGTTCAAATTCACACCCAGTGGATTAAAAAATATATATATTTACAGTAGGCTACACAACGAATGGATTTGAAGGACACCCAATGTGGCATCGTTCAGTTGTCATTCTGTTCCTCTTCATATTGTTTTGGATTTGGAAACATCCCTACAACATCGTACATCTGTCACTCTTTGCGCGGGAGGCTGGGACTCTAGCGACGTCGATGTAACATGTCAGAGTAGCACATTTCCATTTAAAAGGATCTCGATTTGAAAATGAATACAGCCGCCAGAGGTGGTCCGGTTAATTCATTTGAGCGTCTGTGCCCATCCAGTCTACCAAAGCGCCAGGCATAGATAGGTAGACAGGAACAATCATTCAAGCAGCGGTTGTACCCATGCAGTTTTCGGCTATGTCTTTACCAGACACTTCAAATGGGCCGTAGGTAAAATGGATATAATAGCTACGTCTAACAGCAGTAGCGCCACAGTCTTACCGGCTGCTGTATGTGACGAACCGTTCCTTTCCCTTGTGGAGGATGGTGCTGTAGCTGAACCTCGCGCTTCATATACTCGCTGCTGCCTTTGTAGCCACCGCCGCCGACCCGGTCTCTCTTCTCCCTCATGTTCGACGCGCCACCGCCGCCGTTTTCCCGTTCTTCCCCGGAATCGAGGCTACTGAAGTTCCACACTATCAGCGTCTGGACCAGCAGCACCGTGAGAGCCGCTATCAAGGCGGAACGCGAGCGGCGGGCCAACCTGCGAGCACACGAGCCGCCAACCATCTTCACTCTTTGCCTGCTAGGACTCGAGAAGAGAAGGTCGGCTAGCCTGCCTCTGCGTAGCGCGACAGACAGCAGGAGCGGGGAGACCACGGGAGTTTTTTTTTTGGATCTAGCTCACGATGGCTAGGAGGAGCATCGAGGAGAGGAGGCCGCACAGAGCCATCGTGTGGTTGAAAGACGTTATGCGCGAGCTCAGGATGTTCACCGAATGTTCTGAGTCACGGCGACGGTAAATTAGAGTCCTCCGTCTGGAATTATTGTATAAAATACCTCGGCACGAAGCACGTGGGTTATCACCTCCCACATGTACATGATACCCATCCACGACATTTAATGATTAAACAAACAAACAAATATTTTTGGAAACGTTGATGTGGGTGAACACAATGTACCGTTG